>NC_133658.1:840128257-840233650 GCF_037893015.1 Macrotis lagotis | reverse complement strand
TTTTTTGCAAGACATTTGGGTTAAGTGGCTTGCCCAAGGCCACATGGCTAGGTACTTAGTAAGTGTCTGAGGCTGGATTTGAACTCATGTACTCCTGACTCCAGGGTCAGTGCTCATCCACTGCACCACCTAGCTGCCCCCGTCTGTGCTTTTACCCTCTCTCTTCCCTGTTGTCACATCATGACAACCCTGATGTCTTGCAATATTAAGTTTACATGCCACCATTTACAAAAAGATTCCCAATCCATATGGTCACTTGAGTCTTCACTTCAATTTTAACTTTCATTCTGATATGTAAGTATTTGGTATTCACCTACTGATTTATATAGTGTCTGTTCCATATATGTATATATACATATACATATACATATATATATGTATACATATGCACAAACTCCTTGAAGGCATAGACTGTTTTTGTTTGTTTCTGCACTACTTTGTTATTTAGTTCAGTGCTTGACAGTTACTAATCATTGCTATTATTAATTCTACTAAAGCTAATAATATGATTATCCTTGTTACTACTAAAATAGCCAACAGACAAATCCCAAAATTTGTGGATTGAATAGATTATCCTTCTTTATCAGTCATTCATCAACAAGTACAATGGGAATACTGTATGTCAACATTAGGGTCTGGTTTGAATAAGAGATACCAATATATTTGCTCATTTCACTGCAATGGCTAATATACTACATGAGTAAGACACAAACACACACATACACACAAACACACAAACACACAGACAATCGCCTCAAGAGATTTTATTGAAATTTTAAGCATATGTTTTCCTCCCCTTTCTCTGTAACTATAAGATTTTTTTCTTATTAGTTATACTTGAGCATGATTGAAGGGGAGAAAGAATGCAGAGTTCAAGATAAATGAAAGCATTCTCAATCTAGGTTGCCAAACCTGGCCTCCTGTCCCACACATCCTCACAGAAATGACACCAGAAAGGAGCCAGTATTCACAGCTGAACTTTGCAAAATGTTTCCTGATTTTATTTCATTGGTTATTTCATTACCCCTGAGCTTTTGTATTCCAATAACATGAAGCAGCCACAACTTATGAAACAAAAGTTGGAGAATGTTCCTACCCTGGAAAGTGAAAACACATATGTGCATATGTGTATGTGTATGTGTGTTTACATGTGTATAAATGCATATGTACACCTATGAGTATGAGGTCAGATATGTGTATAGGCATCGATATTCATGTGATGTGCCCCTGCACAGGTGTGTGTTCATGTGTGTGCTGCTATATATATATATATATATATATATATATATATATATATATATATATACATGTGCTAGGGTAACCTGTCAATCAAGGAATATAGGAATATATATGTATGTAAATATGTGTACAAGTATATGAGCACACATCCATGTATATACACACATGTTTGTAGTCATCTATTAATCACCTATGTATAACTGAAACATGTAGATTCACACAAATACACATACATTCAAAATGTATGTCATATATATATCGATGAATACATATATACATACATACCTTGTTAAATTCCACAGAGATGACTATGTACAGACACACATATATGTGTATTTCAGTGTCTTAATGAAGGAAAAAATCCCATTATTCTTGCTTCATAAGCTGCATCTAAATGCATACACATATATTTGTGGCTAAGTATAGATTTGTATACTCAGTACTCAAAGGAGGTGTTGAATTGAGTAACCAACCCACTTAAAGTATATATCTGCTTTGTTGTTGACTTCTGACATCACACAGAGTTGGAACTAGAGTAAAGAAATCAGGGTGCTTTTGTTTTGTTTTGTTTTGTCTTGTTTTGTTTTGTTTTCCGGTACCAA
Organism: Macrotis lagotis; assembly: GCF_037893015.1. Taxonomy (NCBI): domain Eukaryota; kingdom Metazoa; phylum Chordata; class Mammalia; order Peramelemorphia; family Peramelidae; genus Macrotis; species Macrotis lagotis. The sequence goes on along the minus strand of NC_133658.1, from coordinate 840,231,809 downwards.
TGTTCAGGAAAGCACACTTTCTTTGACTCACATATTCAGAGAGTGCAGGCCCCTTTTTTGATATAGAAAGCCAATTCTTCAGATTCAATGACTATTTTTGTATCTTACTCAAGAATCCTCACCACACTGTTTCTGCTTATATAACAACCTCAGCTGTAACCCTTTCCACTCCCTCTCCTTCTTTGACTTCCCTTTTCATCTGTGACTCTTTCCTACAGGTAAAAAATTACCCCTATTTCTACATCTCTTCTCATATTCATTACTTGTTCTAAAAGTCACCAAAGCTTTATTTTCTCCTGAAGACACTATGCCTCTTCATTCTCTCTCAAAGGCTGTCTTTTCCTCTTTCATGCTCTGATGCAAAGGACCAGAAAGAGGAGTTAGAATATTGTTTACTCCCTTCTACCACTTTCAGAGCCTCTTAGTTCCCTGATACTTCTATCATTGAGTCACCACTTCTTCAAAATTCATTCAATCTCCTTCAGGGATAATCTTCTTATTATTCTTTATACCTCCAATAAATTCAGTCTCTTTCTCACCAATGTCTCTATCTGAATATTCTCTTGTCTCAGGTTTTGAACCTCCTCAATGCTGTATAACCTCTTTGTTAGTAAGCCATTTTAGTCATATGTCACTCCTTGTGACTTCTTTGGGGGTTTTCTTGGAAAATATACTGGAGTTATTTACCATTTTCTTCTCCAGTTCATTTTACAAGTGAAGAGTTGAGGTAAACAGATTAAATGACTTGACCAAGGCCACAGAGCTAATAAATATCCAAGATACAATTTGGATTCATGAGAATGGGTCTTCATGATTCCAAGTCCAGAACTATATCCTCTGTGCCATCTTGCTACCCCTGTCAGTATTCTTTATTCCTGCACAAAAATTTTACTCATTCCCTTATACAGCACTCAAGAAAATTTCCCCCATTGATTTGAATTCCAATTTACATCTGTAGTGGTGTTAAATTTTCATAATGGAGTTAGCTCAAACCCTTCTGAAATTATATCCTGTGAATGGATTTCCACTGTCCTAATAGGCAAACATTTCTCTCTTTTCTAGACATTGGTTGTCAATTTGGATTTTGCAAAACTGTGGCCCTAGATATTAATAGTTTTTGATACTATCATAGAAAACAAAAACTAAAAAAACACAAAACTTTATTCTTACAGTAAGTATAATTGAATTATTCCAAAAAAGATTATACCTTTTTCCTGTCCCAAGAACATGGGTTCTTATTTAGTTTTATTTTCTGTCTCACTCTGTGACCCCATTTTGGAATCTCTTGGCAGAAATTCCAGATTATTTTATAGATGGAAACTGAGGCAAAGAGAGTTAAGTGATGCTCCCAAAGTCACACAACTGGTATCTGACATCATATTTAATTCAGGTCTTCCTGTCTCTATCCATTATACCATATGGTTTTTCTCAGTTCTAGCATCAGATACTTATTAACAAGTGACTTAAGTTTATCTGTCTTAGTTTCCTCATTTTTATAAAAGGTAAAAAAATAATATGAAACTCACCAAACTCTTGTAGGGATAAATATTATATATATATATATATATATATATATATATATATATATATATATATATATATATCAAGCTCTTTATAAAACATGAAATTAATTGAAAATATAATGATTATTGTTATTATTACACATTAGTATAACACATGTCATACATTGTACTTATGTAATAATATCAATTTTATTTTATTTATTGGTCTTTCCTTTGCTCTCTCAAAATCTGATGTGACTTCCTGGTGGACATTTTTGTTGAATGCATCTTCCTCATGTTTACTCCCTCCAAGAATTTACATGTCTTCTTTTCTAGATTGTTCTCTTCTAGCCATCAAATTTGCTATGTGATTATGTGATCATAATATGTGATGATGATTAAATACTATTCTGCTCTAAGAAATTATGATAAGGATACTCTCAGAAAAACCTGGAAAAACATATGAATTAATATATAATGAAATTTGCTGTTCAACAATAATAGCAATATTTTAAGATCATTAGCTGTGAATGACTTAGCTATTCTAAGCACTACAATGACTCAAGAGAACTCTGAAGGACTTATGATTTAAAAAATGCTATCCATTCCCAGTGAAAGGACTGATGGAATCTAAATACAGATTGAATCATATTTTTTTGAACTTTATTTTTCTTGTGTGTTTTTTGGTCTGTATTTTCTTTCACAACATATCTATTGTGGAATTTTTTTTTCATGACTTCACAGGCACAACCTTTATCCAATTGTTTGCCTTCTCAGTCAGGGGTTATATGAAGGGAGAGAGGGACTGAAAGTATTAAAGGAACTCAAAGTGTTAGAAATTAATGCCAAAATAGTTTGCCAAATAGAATGCCAAAATGAAATACTAAGTAAAAAAGAAAGAAAGGAAGGAAGAAAGATAGAAAGAAAGAAAGAAAGAAAGAAAGAAAGAAAGAAAGAAAGAAAGAAAGAAAGAAGGAAGGAAGGAAGGAAGGAAGGAAGGAAGGAAAGAAAGAAAGAAAGAAAGAAAGAAAGAAAGAAAGAAAGAAAGAAAGAAAGAAAGAAAGAGAAAGAAAGGAAAAAGTATAGAGGAAGCATAGTGAGATGATAAGCAAGTGAAATCATTGACAATAAAAGGTCATGACTAAACATAATACTTTTTGTGAAGGGGCTATTAGATTAGTCAGTCATGGGAATTCTGTAAATTTAAGTAAACTCTTGGGGAAAAATATTTTGTTATTCTTGTGCAAAAGATGGAAATAACTCAGCTACATAATAATATAATTAGGTAGCTTTGTAACTAACTAAAGTAGCATTCATTTTGTTGTACAATGTCTATTTGTGGCAGTGACAGGGGTTAGAGATTCTTTATGTTCATTAAGATTTTTAATACTATACTGAATAAAAGCAAAGACAATGTCTTTGTCAATCTTACAGTTGAACTAAACTTAGGAAAGAAAACTAATATAATCAATGACAGGGAGTATGCAAAAAGAAGGATTTGAGTACTTAGCTGAATTTAATAAGATGAAATTCCATTGGGATAAATATTTTTCTGATTCATAGCTTCAGAAAGTATGCTTTATAAGTTAAACAAAAAGAAGAGACTTGACTAGATAACACTTTATCTGAAAAATGACAAAAATATTTTATTGCATTCCAAGCTCTGTTTGAGCTATTGGTCTTTATAAGGCACATTTTTCAGCTCTTTAACTTCTCCATGTACTTTAGGTTGGTAATATGTTTCATACAATGTGCTCAGAAGTAAATATCATTTTATAGAGTGGATGGAACTTTCTCCCTCACTCTGAATGTATTTGCTTTTTAATTAAGTTCAAAATAGTATCAGGTCTTTTGGTTGCCTTGTGACACTGCTGATTAAAATTGCAATCCATTAAGTCCCCAAATCTTTTTCAGAAGAACAATTGGATAGATATTTGCTCTTGTTGCTCAGTTATTTTTCAGTCATGTCCACATCTTCATGACCACATTTGTGGCTTTCTTGGCAAAGGTACTGGAATGGTTTGTCATTTTTTTTCCTCAAGGTAATTTTTACAGATGGAGAAACTGAGATAAACAGGATTAAGAGACTTCCCCAGGGTTATGCAGCTAGTGTCTGAAATCAGATTTGAATTCATGAAGATCCATTCCACCATCTAACTGCCCATTGTCTAGGTATGCCTCCATGCTATATTTATGAAGTTGATTTTTTTTATTTAAAGCAAAGAGGTCAAAAGTGACTTGCCCAAGTTCACACAGCAAAGCAATTATTAAATGTCTGAGGTCATATTTGAACTCAAATCTTCCTGACTCCAGGCCACTGCTCTATCCACTGCCACTTAGCTGCCACTAAAATTGATTCTTAATGCCATTTGTGATCCTCATATTTAAACATAACATGTTCTATCTTGTTCACTATAGCTCATTATTCTAATGTGCCAAAATATTTTGGACTCTATTATGTAATGGAATAATTATCCAAATCATCCTTCCAGTCATTTAGAAATATGAAAAGTGTACAGTGTAACACCAAGAACAAATACCTGGAACTCTTCACTAAAAAGTTACTTTACTTATTAATGTTTACACGTTGAATTGAAACATTCAATCTCTTCTAAATCTGCCTAAATGTTCTATTATTTGGTAGTCCTATTATATATATATCTTAGCATATAATTCGTGATGGTGGCATGAAAGACCTTTAAAATGTTTTCCTTATTCTTAGTGAACTATATCTTTGCATAAAGTCCTGGTGGCTTTTAAATATCATCAATTTCCTATTACAAACTGTACCCATTTCTCCTGGTCTCCTAGATAAAGACCCCTATTAAAACCTATGGCATAGTCTTGTCAAGATTTTGATTGTTGTCACCTAGGTAAACTGCCATTTGTCATGATTCTTTTTAGTATGGCATTATTGAATCCACATGAATAGACACAGTTTGAAGCTTGGTGAGAAAGATCATAATTTGAATCCCATTTCCTGGACCTTTTGAATGAATGGATGAATGGATAAATGAATGAATAAAAGAATGAATGAAAAAGCCTTAAGTTTTTATAATGTACCAAGAATTAGGTAAAATACTTTGGTAAAATATACAAAGCAAAACAGTCTTTATCCTTTGGGGAATTCCATTTTACTAAGGCAAACTAATATATATAGAACAGTGCTGATCAGGGAAGGATGTATTTTTTTGTATTTAAAAAAAATAAGGTTAATAAATATTGCCACAGGCATTCAATGGTTGACATGTCTTTTCTAGCAGCACCTTTTTAGTAGCCCTAAAAACCACCACAGGAGGAAGAATAGGTAAAGGATCTACCATGTCTTAGATAACAAAAAAAGGGCAATAGAAAATAAAAAATACCAAAAGAATTAGGGCTGGCTAGATAGCACAGAGCCCTGCAAGGCAGGAATTCCAGGTTAAGAGCTGCTCTCTATATGTTCAAAGGTCCTTTAGAGGCAGTACAGATAGCTAAGGGAGGAATCACTGGATTTGAATATTTCCTGTGATTTCTCTGTGTCTAAGTGTCTTTATTTGTAAAACAAAGGGATTCTTCTTGGTTCCAAAGAATAGAACCTAAAGTACATATTATTTCTCTAGGTAAATATGTTGGAGGCTAAAAGTTCAAAATATCACATACAGTGTTTGGAGTAGGGTCTGGATCCATTTCACTAAATCTAACTCTAAGCAGCAGATTGAATCCCCAGCATTTGTCTCCCTATTGCCTCCTCTTAATGTTCTAAAGGTAAATATGAAGACCTGGGAGAAATTTCATAGGCTCTAATCTAGTGTATTTCCCCTTTTAACATTGTTAACTTCTCCTCAATATTATATAATCACATAACATAAATTTGCAATTATTAAAGAACATTGACTAAGATTTCCCACACTTGAAATATACTGTCTTGTATCACTTCTGACCTCAAGGGACCAGGGGTTCAAGCCCCTACAAAATATTCCGACACCCAGTTCATTTCTGAGTTTCTCCTAGTCAATGTATGATTCATTCTTTTCCTTGGAGCCATAGTGTCTAAAGTCCTGGTTGGATTCTCTGCCAGATTGGCTCCTTATTGAACTTCATGATTGCTACTGTGAGTATCAGTTCATGAGGGAAACTTTAAACAATCTTCTGATTTTTCAAAGCTCATAAGGATAAAACCTGGTTCTCTATGTTGTATATTCATTCACCTAACAACAGAAAAAAACAGGGTAGAGAAAAGAAGTACTGACAACACATATTGACAGTTATGGAAACATAGCAATGGTTAATGTGTAACAGGCTGTAGTTACTTCCAACACTGATGAATATCTTTACCATTCTTCCACCTTAGGTTTTTGGAAATTCTTGCCTGCCTCAATAGCAAAAAAATAAAAGTCATTGGTTCATTTTACATATATATATATATATATATATATATATATATATATATATATATACATATATATATACATATATATATATACATTCAATCCTTAAAATTTCAATGCTTTATCATTTCCTTAATTTTAGACAATCAACAAAACAATAAATCAATCTCTTACTTGTAGTGTTTTTGGATTTCTGAAGTGTAAATGTTCACACTAAAAATTTAATAATCTTCACTCGTGGGCTGGTCTGAGCTCATTCTAGCACACCCCTACCCCTAATGAGAGTGACTTTCAAACTGAGATTAGTCTGTGCTATATCAGAGATATATAGCCCTATTTCATCTGAACTATCTCCAAAATAATCAATACAGACCTTGAGGCAGTTTCTGTACTCCCTGTATACTGCTAGAATCAACTAATTACATTTTTTTCTCTGTCTCAGCTGCAGTTTTTGAGCCTTTGTATTGACAGTTCCACATGCATATATCATGTTGTTCTACTTTTCCTTTAAGACACACTTCACTACCACCTGCTGCAAGAAATCTCCTATGATCCCTAATATTTATATTTATTCATTTCATATTTATGTTGCTATACTTGCTGAATACCACATTAGAAACCAGCTCCTGGAAAATTGAAAATATTTCATCCTTTTTATTTATGAATACAAATTACAAAAATATTTGTGCCTAGTTCATTGTAGGCATCTAATATTTATTGATTGATTAAAAATTTCTATGTACAGGCTAGCAGAAGGTATGGATGTTAAAATATATTCAGTTTCACGTTCAAGTTTCTTAGATAGTCTTAGTCCTGAATAAAAGCAAAATTTGGTCTCGGATCTGTTTGGTCCTGACCCCATAGATGATGGGGTTAAGCATAGGGGGAACCAGCAAGTACATATTGGCTAAAAGAATGTGAATGTGGTGTGGTATCTGCTGACTGAATCTATGGGTGAGGAAAGAGAAAAGGGCAGGGATATAAAAAGTGAGGATAACACAGACATGGGAGCCACAGGTGCTGAGTGTTTTTAAGCGTGCATCTTTCGAAGGGAGACTAAATATTGCTCGAAGAATCTGGATGTAGGATAGAGAGATGCATGCTATATCTGTGCCCACAATCAGAATTATGACAGCCAAGCTGTAGAGGCTATTTATGGAAATATCAGCACAAGCCAATTTTACAACAGCCATGTGCTCACAGTAAGTGTGTGGAACAACATTGGTCCGGCAGTATGACCACTTCCTCACTAGGAAGGGATGGGGAGTCATGAGTATTAAACCACGTAGAAGTGCCACCATGCCAATCCGGAGCACCACAGGGTTGGTAAGTATAGATGAGTGTCTCAGTGGGTTACAGATGGCCACATATCGGTCCAATGCCATGGCCACCAGGAGCCCTGACTCTACTCCAGAGAAAGCATGAATGAAGAACATCTGAGTGAGGCAGGCATGGAAGTTAATCTCATGGTCATGAAACCAAAATAGTCCAAGCATCTTAGGAAGAGTTGATGTTGAGAGAATAAGGTCAGTCATAGCCAGCATGGAAAGGAAGTAGAACATGGGTTCATGCAGAGAGGAATCTGTCTTGATAATGAAGAGGATGCTTACATTTCCCAAAAGGGCAACAGCATAAATGGAGCAGAAGGGGATGGAGATCCAGATGTGCAAAGACTCTAGACCAGGGATACCCAGGAGGATGAATGTACTGGGATTAATGAATTCAGTTGAGTTAAAGTCAAACATCGTAGGCCCTCTGGCCATATATGGGTTCTATTTTTATGTCCCCCAGTTGGTCTATGTTGGTCAGTATAAAGATTGCTGTGAATGACACTTTTCACATCTGTAAGGAGATAAATAAAACACTGGGATGTCACTTCATTATCCTTCCCTTTGATCTCATGGGTGAAGAAGAGAACTTATTTAATTATGGCCTCCCTCTCCTGACAAGTATCTTCAATTCCAAGCATGTTAGTGTTCAGAAGGTTAAGGAAGCAATGCATTCTTCTCATGATGTTGACAGTTGTTCAGTAATAATGGATTCTACCTATCAGAAATAAATCCCCGTCATGTTTAAAATGCAAACTCAACAAATATTTTTCAAGTGCCTGATGTGCACATAATCCTTTTCCAGGTTCTGAAAGATATGTAAACTCTATGTTGCTTCTATCTTCTTACATTTCCTTACTAAAGACTATCGGGTGCAGCCATATAACTATAATTCAGTATTACAAGATAAATGTAATGGATAGCTACAAAGTACATTCCATGAGGTTAGCATTTGAGTTGGATTCTGCACTGTATTTTTTAATGGCTATAAATAAAGGAGAGAGTACTTCAGGCATCAGTAATCACCTGAGGAAAGGCACAGAGACATGAAAGCACAGGAAAGATTTAGATAAAATATGTGAAATTTGGATAGAATTTAAAAGTGACTATGACAGAAAAATATTTACTAAAATTGGTAGGGCAGAATAATGAATGTCATGTTGTAGATCATCTGAAATGCTATGGAATGGAGTATGAAATTTACTTAATTGGTAAAAAGAAGACCAGAATGAACAAAGATCTGACCTCCATAAACATTTTCTGTATTTATAATGACAAAGAGACAAACAAAAGTGTCTTTATAACCCTTTGATGAATTCAAGAATTCACTTGTACGAGACTATTGACTATCTTATATGTGTTAAATACTGTATGAAGACTGGAACAAATAATTATAGCTGCACTAAAGTGCCTATATTGATTGGTCTCAGCAGAACAGTGGTATAACAGGTCAATTGGGAGGCCTTCAGCTCCAGCACAGTAGGCAAACTGCCAGCACTATAACTCCGAGCACAGCGGGTACAACTAGGCCAGGTCATTCCAGTGTAGTGGGCAAGCTGCCAATACTTCTGAACCCAGAAAAGAAAGCCAGTGATCAGGAGCCTAGACATTAGCTCAAAAAAAAAACAAAAGAAAAGAAAAACTGACAGCACCTCTGCACCCCAGCAGCCAATCTCAACTTTAAAAAATGGTAAGAAACACAAATGAAGGGCAGCTAGGTGGTGCACTTGATAGAGCACCGGCCCTGGAGTCAGGAGTACCTGAGTTCAAATCTGGCCTCAGACACTTAATAATTACCTAGATGTGTGGCCTTGGGCAAGCCACTTAACCCCTTTTGCCATGCAAAAAACCTAAAAAAAAAGGTATAATTGATCAAATGGAAAGGAGGTACAAAAGCAGAGGAAAATAATTCCTTAAAAAGTAAAATTGGACATGTGGAAGCTAATGACTATGAGACATGGAAAATCAGTCAAACAAAATCAAGAGGATTAAAAAAGAAAATATAAAATACCTCACTGAATAAAAAAAATCAAAAATAACTGACCCAGAAAATGGATGTAGAAAAGTTAATTTAATAATTATTGAATTGTCTGATAGTGATGATAAAAAATAAAAGAACCTTGACAACCTCTTTCAAGAAATTATTAAGGAAAAACTGTTCTGATATCCTAAAACCAGAGGATAAAATTATAGTTCAAAGATTCCATCAATCACTTCTGGAAAATGATGTCAAAATGAAAATTTCAAGGAATATTGTAGTCAAATTCCAGAATTATCAGGTCAAAGAGAAAAATAGTGCAAACAGTAAGAAAGAAATAATTCAAAGATCAAGGATCCTTAGTCACAATTATCAGTCCAGACTTTAACAGCTTCTCCATTAAAGGATCAAAAGACTTGGAGTATGGTACTCCAATAGACAAATTAGATTGGGTTACAATTAAGAATCAACTGCCCAGCATTATTGAATATACTTCTTCAGCATGAACATTCAATGAAATAGGATATTTTCAAATTTTACAGAAAATACACAAGGGCTAAACAAAAAATTGATCTTCAAATACAATATACAAGGCATAATAAGGCAAACAATAAAGAAATTTAAGAAACCATATCATTCACTAAGGTTAAACTACACAGGAACATGATATTTGTAACTCTTGTGACTATATCTCTATTAGTACAGTTAAAGGGGGTTATACATAGAGAAAGAGTGTGGGTATAAGCTGATTCTGATGTGATGGCATAAGAAGGCAGAAAAAGAATAGTAGTGGGGGGGGAAGAGGAAAAGAGGAGGCAGAATGAGATAAATTACAAGGCACAAATAGGCAAAAGACCCATTACTGTGGATGAAAAGAAAGAAGGGAGGTATGCATTCTTTCAACCTTACTCTCATAAGATTTGATTGAAAAGGGCAATAAAATACATATGTTGTTGGGTATAGAAATTTATCTTACCTGAAGAAAAGTAGGATTGAAAAAGGAAAATTGAAAAGGATGAGGGATTAATAGAATGGAGGGCAGACTGAGAGAAGCAGTGATCAGAAGCAAAACTGGTAAAGAGAGAGGTGGTGAAAGGAAAGCAAAAAGTGTAAGTAGAGAAAAAAGGCAGAAGGAAAATAGAGAGTAGATAATCATAACAATAAATGCAAATTGAACTATTCCAGGATTTACTTTTAAAGTCCAACCTTACTTTTAAAAGTTTTAATTAAAATAATAGACAATATCTTTTGATTTGCCAATTTAGTGCAAGCTCTGTGGTAGCTTGGCTACATTTTCTAAAGCATTTAGTAAACCCACAAAGGTCTGCATAAAATGGCGCCTCAGGCTGAATGCTGCAAGCAAGCTACATTTTGATGTAAACTATAGCACAAAAAAAGAAGAGAATAGTAGAGTGGATTAAAGAACAGAATCCTACAATATATTGTTTGCATGACACATATTTGAAGCAGAGAGAGATATAAGCAGAGTAAATGTAAGGAGCTGGAGCAGAATCTATTATACTTCAGCTGAAGCAAAAAAAAAGAAAAAGCAGGGGTAGCAATCCTTATCTCAAACCAAAAACAAAACTATATCCAGTTAAAAGAGTTAAAGAAAGAAAGTACATTTTACAAAAGCATTCATTCTATAGGCAATGAGTTAAATATCTATACAAAGCATATTTTTACCCAGTGTTATAATATTCATATTCTTAGAACAGACATTAAGTGAGTTACAGGAAGAAATTGTCAGCAAAACTATCCTAGTATCACAAAATAAACAAAAAGATTTTTAGGAGGTGAATAGGATTTTAGAAGATTGATATATATGATAGATTTCCAGAGCAAACTGAATAAGGAAAGAAAGGAATATATCTTTTCTCAGCAGTACATGACACCTATACAATAATTGATTTAAAAACTACAATCAAATGAAGAAAGGCAGACATCTTAAATGTTCATTTTCAGGTCATGATGCAATAAAATTTTCATGTAATAAAGTGTCATGGAAATTTATATTAAAAACATATTGGAAATAAAATCTAATACCAAAGAATGAATAAATCAAATAATAAATCAAATTTCATTCAATAAATTGATTCAAGAGAATCACAACAATGAAACAATATACCAAAATATATGGGATGACACTAAAGCAGTACTTAAGCAAATTTTATATCTCTAAATGCTTACATGGATAAAATAAGAGAAAAAAGGAGATTAATAAAATGAACATGCATCTAAAAAGCTTTAAGAGTAGCAATTTTAAAATCCCCAATTAAATGCCAAATTAAAAACTTTGAAAATCAAGTCAAAGATTAATAAGGTTGAAAGTAAGAAAAGTTTTTCACTAATAAATAAAATCAAGAGCTAGATTTTTGGGAAAAAAGAAATAAAATATATAAAACTTTGCTTAATTTGATTTAAAAAAGAAAGAATAAAACCAAATAATTCCAAAAATAAAAAGGGTAAATTTACCACCATTGAGGAAGAAATTAAAGTGATAGTTCAGAACTTTTTTGCCCAAATGTATGCCAATAAATCTAGCTACCTAACTGAAATGGATGAATATTAGGGAAAAATATAAAATTTCTAGGATAGCAAGAAAAAATATTTAAAAACCCAAATAACATCATTTTATGAAAAAAATTGTAACAAGTCATCAATGAACTTCCTAAGGAAAAAAATCTATATGGTCAGATGGATTTACTACCAAACAATTAAAGAACAACTAATTCTTATAAATAATTCTGATGAAATTCTTTTAATGACAAAAATATAGTTTTGATACCTAAACCAGGAAAAGCCAAAATAGAGGAAGAAAATCATAAATTTTCCTAATGAATATTAATGTAAAAAATTTTAAATAACACATTCACAAAGAGAATGCAACAATTTATTACAAGGATAATATACTTGAAAGAAGGTGGAATTCATACCAGGAGTGCAGACCTGGCTCAATATTAGAAAAACTATCAGCTTAATTGACCAGATTAATAATAAAACTAAAATAAATCATATGATTATCTTAATAGATGCAGAAAAACTTTTGAAAAATACATCACTGGAGTGGCTAGGTGGCACAGTGGGTAAAGCACCAGCCCTATAGTCAGGCAAGAGTACCTGAGTTCAAATCCAGCCTCAGACAATTAATAATTACCTAGCTGTGTGGCCTTGGGCAAGCCACTTAACCCCATCTGCCTTGCAAAAAGCTAAAAAAAATACATCACCAATTCCATTAAAATAGTGGAGCTATTAAGTTTAAATGTATTTTTCTTTAAAATTATAAGTAATATCCATTTAAATACATCCGCAAGCATTATCTGCTATGGGGAATAAGTTAGAAGAAGTCTTCCCAATACAATCAAAGATGAGACAATGATGGCCATTATCACCACTATTATTCAATAAATAACTTGAAATGTTAGTTGTAGCAATTAGAGAAGAAAAAGAATGTAAAGGGATTAAAATAAGAAAAGAGGAAACTCACTCTTTGCAAATGATATGATGGTATAGAGAATCCTAGAAAATCAACAAAATAAAACTAATATGAAAGTCATAAAAAGTTAAATTTACTCTAGATTAAATATTAGCCAGAATAGAATAGGCAATAGATGCTTACTGTCCTCTGGTCAGATCATAGGCAGAAAGCTTCTTATAGGTGCCACTATAAAGAACATTGACAAATTAAAATCTCTCCAGAAAATGTTAATCAGGATTACGACTTTGACATGGAGAGATTTTAAAAACTGCAATAGATATTAGCTTGACAGAAAAATATCATAATAGATAGTTATTTTTAAAAGTAAAATATATTATTTTATATGTAATGATTTTCCCTTGGAGTTACTTTTCTTAAAATTTTGACAAATGAAATCTATATCATACCTATATCTGCACATATATATATATATATATATATATATATATTTATACTATAAAAATATATAAAAACAAAATACAAAAATTTCCCCTTATAAAAATTTCCTGCACCTTTCCCCCTATACATTTTACATAGACCCCTTAGAGTTCTTCAAATGCACATCAGGTTATCATTCTTTTGAAGTTCTAAAGAAGAGGTAATTGAACAGATGTAGATTGATCTATATTAATTTGAGCACCCCTTTTGATTCTGAGAAATTTGACAGTTCAAGTCTACTTTGCCCCAAATCAATCTTGGTAAACATGTCTCAGTCCTAAACACATGTCACTCTAAAGAGAAAAACACTGGAGAGTTTATTTATTTATAGTTTTGCAATCCCGTTCTCAGATGGAGTCAGCTGCAATCCCTCTCTGCAATGGTCATACTCTAGCTTTTAGCTATTTTTCCTCTCACTCACCTCTTAGGACTAGGGGGAAGAGTAGAGAAATTCATTTTCTGCAGAGCTGGGATCAGTTCCAGTAAAGAAATAACAGGCTGCTTTTCTGCTTTTAGAATTTGTGAGGTATTTATAGTTCAGCTTAAAGTCTATAAGGGGCCATTAGCTCCCAGGATCAGTTGCTTCATTAGCCTGGAGATTTTAATCTGAGGTCCACAGATGATTGGTATCCTAAGAACCATCACTTCCAAATAAGGTTAACATCATGTCTTTGGATTTTCATAGAGGAAGTTATAGAAATCATTTTATTTCCTCAGTTACCACCCTCCTATTTGAGCACTTCTCTTATTTGGCTCAGACTAGTCAAGAAAAGGACTCAAAAATGAGAGGAAAATAGATGACTCAGATTTTTACACATCTTTCATGCATACCTAAATATGACATGCAAATTTGCATCTATGCACATTGGCGCAGATACATAAATTTTAATAACAAAACACCATGTCATTTCACATGAAATAAAAATTATTCACATAAATACATTTATTGTTCAATCATCTTCAAATAAACACCTACAAAATAGGCACCAAAATTATATACTGATAGATATAAGCATATAATTTATTATTTTAATAGCAAGAAAAGGTAAAAAAACAACTTTCAAAGTGATGTTGCATACCAAACTCACCAATGAAATAAAAAAATTAAGGAAAAGTTCCAAATTACAGAAATATCTTTTTTAAAAAACACTTTGTATTAGAAAGGAACTAAAAGAGAATTACCAGAAAATGCAGAATGACTATGCAAATTATGTTATATGAATATAATGGAATATAATTATGCCCTAAGAAATAATGCATAAGAAAAGTTCAGAGAAACTTAGTAACACACTTCAATCAAGTAATATAGAACAAAAATAAATGGTACTGAGGAAACAATGTAAATGATTACCACAATAATGAAAAGGCAAAATTTATTGAAGGAATGTAGAAATCTGGTTAAAGCAATGAAGACTCATGACCCCAGAAAACTTATAAAACATGTATAGTAATGGAGCTTTCAAAGGCAGAATGGGACAAGCAGAATGAGACATGACTGATGTTTCTGTGACTATACCTATTTGTTTCAATATGAAGTCATATTAAAACAAGAGAAGAGGTGAATTAATGGAAAATAATAGTGGTATGAAAAGAAATATATTAAGCAGAAACATTATTTTAAATTCAATTTCATTTTATTTTCAATTATGGACTTATTCTCCCCCTTTCATACAGAAGTCAAGACAAAACAAAACCCATTACAATATGTAAAGTTTCAGGAGAAAAAAATTTTTCATAATATCTATATCCAAAAAGCACGGCAAAAGAAAGAACAGATTTACTTCCCTTTGCACTCTTAGTTCATTGTTTTGTTCACAGAGGCTTAAAGCATATTTTATTCATAAATTCTTTGAAATAGTAATTTGTCATTGTCTTAATCAGAGTTGCTAAATTCTTATTTAAAAAGTTGATTTTATCATATAAATTACTTTCCTTATGATTACTTTGCATCAGTTTATACAAGTCTTTTAAGACTTTTCTGAAATATACCCTGTTATCATGTTTTATAGTACATTAAAATGTCATCATATTCCTATATTCATCTGTTCCCAAACTGATACACATCCCCTCAGTTTTCAATTCCTTGCCATTACAAAAGAGTCTTTATAAATTTTGTCCATATGGATCCTATTCCTTTTATTTGAATTACTTTGGTTATAGACATAGACATTAATAGCACAGTTTAATAACTAATGTGGGATAGTTCTAAATTGCTTTCCAGCAAAGGTGGACTACTTCACAATTCTAGCAATTATTCAGTAAGGTACTGATTTTGACACAGGTCCTGAAACTTTTTGTCATTTTCATTTTCTGTTATTTTAACCCAAGTATGAGGTGATATTTAAGAATTATTTTAATATGCATTTCTCTAATCAGTAGTGATTAAGAGATTTGTTTAATGTGACTATTAATAGCTTAGATTTCTTCCTCTGAAAACTTTCTTGATCATTCTTTGACCATGTATCATTGCAGGAACAGCTCTTTTTCTTGTAAATTTGACTCAATTCTCTCTATGTAAATTGGAGAAATGAGGTCTTTATCACAGAAATTAGCTGCAAATAATTTCCTCTTTTTTTCTTTTACCCTTTATTTTATCTCTAATTGGTTTATTTTAACAAATACTTTTTTAATTTTACATAATCAAAATGTTCTATTTTGCCTCCTGTGAATTTTTCTACTTCTTTTTCACCCATGAACCTTTTCCCAAGCTATAATGTTGACAGGTAATTTAGCCCATGTTCATTTATTTGATTTATTTCCCTATCGTCTATGTCTAAATAATGTGGCCATTCTGAGATTATTTTGATCCATTTTTTGAGTCACACATTCCCAGAGCTAACTCAGTATTTGGGAAGCTCTGAAAAAAATTGTGGAAGAGAAGACATGATAGACTAACTACCAAATTGAAGGTCTACAGAACCAATATGCTGATCTCATTGCTATGTGCCTGTGAAATCTGGACAGTCTACCAGCATCATGCCAGGAAACGGAATCACTTTCCATTTAAATTGTCTTAGGAAGATTCTGAAGATCACCTGACAGGAGAAGATACCAGAAACTGGGTCCTTTCTTTTTTTTTTAATTCATTCATTCATGGCAATGGGGTTAAGTGACTTCCCCAAGGTCACACAGCTAGTCAAGTATTAAGTGTCTGATGCTGAATTTGAATTCAAATCCTCCTGACTCCAGGGCTGGTGCTCTACTCACTGGCAAGAATTCAAAAAGGTTTTTTTTTTAAACCAAAAAAAATAGCTGGAAGAAAATGACAAAAAAATGAGAGTGATGCAGGAAAATTATGAAAAAAAATAAAAAACTTTATAAAATGAACACCCTACATATATAATTGGACAAAATGGAAAAAGAGGTAGAAAAAGACTCCTTAAGAACTAGATTGGCCACTCCTTAAGAACTAGATTGGCCAAATGGATAAAGGAGGCACAAAAGTTCATTGAAGAAAATACTATCTTAAAACTTATAATTGGGAAAATACAAACTAATAACTTTATGATATGCCAAGAAAAAATATAAAAGATCAGGAGTAAAAAAAAAAGATAAATTGTCTCATCTGAAAAACCACTGACCTGGAAAATTGATCTAGGAGAGGCAATTTAAGAATTATTTGATTACTGAAAATCAATTATTAAAAAGGCTAGACATCATAATTCAAGAAATTATCAAAGAACATTTCCCTGATATTCTAAAACCAGAGGGTAAAATACAAATGGGGAAAAAAATCCATTGGTAACTTCCTAAAAGAGATGACAAAACGAAAACTTCCAGGTTGCTAATAACCAAGTTCCAAAGCTCCAAGGACAAGGAAAAAAATATTGCAAGCAACAAAAAAAATCATGGAGCTACAGTCAGGATCACATAAAATTTACATGTTTCCATATTATTGGAGAACTTGGTATATGATATTCCAGAATTCAAAGGAGTTGGTATTACAACCAAGACTAGCTTATCCATCAAAAACAGTATAATACTTCAGGGGGAAAAATACATTTAGCGAAATAGAAAACTTTCAAAGATTCATGATGAAAAGACATGAGATGAATAGATAATCAGAGTTTCAAATAGATAACTTAGAATGAACGCAAAAAGGTAAAAATGAAGGAAAAATCATAGGAGAATCAATAACATTAAAATATTTTTATTCCTGTTTGTGAAGATGATATATTTTAACTCCCAAAGACTTTATTTTATTAGGATAGATAGAAGGAGTATGTATAGACAGAGGAATTCGGTGTGATTTGAGTATGATGGAATGATCCCCCAAAATAAAATTTATGGGTGAGAATAAGAAAGAACTGGAAGAAGGGGGAAAGGAGAGAAAGAGAGGTGAAGATTATTTCACATTAAGAGAGATACAAAAGGAAGAGCTTTTACAATAGAGGATCATTTAGGGAGTGAATAATGCTTGAACCTTACTCTTAACAGAATTGGTTCAAAGAGCAAGTAATATGCACACTCATTTTGGCTTAGAAATCTATTTTCCTAGAGGGAAGAAGGAAAGGAAGTGGATAAAAGAAGGGAAGATTACTGATAAAAGACAAGGTAGAATAAGGGAGTGGTCACAAGTAAAACCAATTTTTAAGGAGGGGCAAGGCAAAAAGAGAGAAAGAAAAGAATAAATGGGGAGAAATAAGAAGGAAGGAAATATACAGATGATAATCATAACTATGAATGTTAATGTGATAAACTCATCCATAGAAATGACAACAGATAATTGAATGAATTAAAAACCAATAAGAACATTTGAAACAGAAAAATGCACAAAATAAAAATAAAGGATGAGAATAAAATTTATCATACTTCAAAAGATGTTTAAAAAAAGCAGCATACTATTTTGATCTCAAAGAAAGCAAAAACAAAAAGAGACATAGTTAAGAGTTAAGTGGAGAAACTAAATTTTGCTAAAAGGTACCATAGGCAATGGCTTAATATCAATAATAATCATATGTGTACCAAGTGGCATATCATCCAAATTCTTAAAGGAAAAGTTAAATGAATTACAGGATGAAATGGACATTAAAACTATACTAGCTGGAGACTTGAACTTTCCCCTCTTGGTACTAGATAACTCATGAAATAAACATAAAATGAGGATAAAGACATGAATAGGATTTTAGGGGGAAAAAGATCTATGGAGAAAATTGAACAAAAATAGGAAGGAATATGACTTATTCTCAGCTACATATGGTACCTTCACAAAAATTGATTCTGTATTAAGGCATAAAAACTTCATAGTCCAATGCAGAAAAGTAGTAATATCAAATACCTCCTGCGATAGCTCTGGTGTAGGTCTGGATATGAATTTCTGAGAGTCAGATCAAGTAGAAAAACATACCCCAAAACACAAGGTTGGGATGTAAAAATCTACCAACGTTATTCTTGGAAACTCAGACTTTTTATAGCAGAAACTTATCTCAGGAATGACTGGTTAAAGGAGACACAATTTGACAATTTCCAGGATAAATTTACAATATTTGTTTTTAGAAATTTGCACACTTCTCTTATCAGAAAAATCTTTTAGAACCACCTCTGCAGCCACAGATTATACAAGGTCAGGGTTCACTGGAGAGCCAACAGATCCATACAATGAGCAATAATACACACATATCTTTGATGGAAAAGGTAACCAAGGAAATGTGAATATATCACTCCCAGGGGCTGGCCCTCTTACAATCAAATACATCATTTCTAGATCATATTACAAAAACATTTCCATTAAAAGATAGATAATGCAAGCTTATTAAAATAATTGGAAACAATAATCTAATCCTAAAGAATAAGTGTGTCAAAGAACAAATAATGAAACAATTAATAATTGCTTTAATGAGAATGACAGCGATGAGACAATAAACAAAATACACTGAATGCAGTTAAAACAATACTGAGGAGGGCGGCTAGGTGGCTTAGTGGATAAAGCACTGGCCCTGGAGTCAGGAGCACCTGGGTTCAAATCCAGTCTCAGACACTTAATAATTACCTAGCTATGTGGCCTTGAGCAAGCCACTTAACGCCATTTGCCTTGCAAAAAAAATACTGAGGAGAAAAATTAGGTCTCTATATGCTTAGATCTATATATTAAGAGAGTAAAGAAATTAATTGAGCATGCATATGACTGCAAATAAATCTAGAAAAAGATTAAATTTTAATTCCCTAATTAAATAGCATATTAGAAAACAACAATCAAAAGATGGATTAATAAATTTGAAAGTAAGAAAATCATTGTGTTAATAAATAAGTCTTGGAAATGAATTTATGGAAAAAACAACAAAGTACATAAAACACTAGTCAATTGATTTTTAGAAAGGAGATCAAATTATCAGTATCAAAAATTAAAAGTGAATTCATCACCAATGAAGAGGGAATTAGAGCAATTATTAGAAAAGGTTTTTGTGCCAAGTTAAATGCCAATCAAAATAGCACACTAATTTAAAGGGATAGACATTTACAAAAATAAAAAAAACATTCCAGATTAGCAGACCTGTTTTAGAAAAAGGATCTAAATAAGCCATGAGTTACCTAAGAAAAAATTCCTAACCTAGATGGATTCACAAGTAAATTTTATAAAACATATAAACAATTAATTCTAATAGTACATAAAGTATTTGAAAAAGTAGCCAAAGAGTCTTATTAAATTCATTTTAAAACAAAAATAAAGTGCTGATACCAAAGCCTAGAAGAGTTAAAATGGAGAAGGAAAGCTACAGACCGATTTCTCAAAGGAATATTGATAAAAGTATTTTTTTTTCAAAATTTTATTTATTTAAGGAAATGGGATTAAGTGACTTGTCCAAGGTCACATAGCTTGATAACTATTGTGTCTGAGATCGGATTTAAACTCAGGTCCTCCAGGGCTGTTGCTCTATCCACCACACCACTTAGCTGCCCCTGATGAAAGCATTTTAAACAAAATACAAACAAGGAGAATACAGTAATATATCGCAAAGGTCACATTATATGACCAGATGAGTTCTATACCAGCAATGTAGGGATGGTTCAATATTAGGAAAACTATCGGTATAACTGATCATATCAAAAACAAAACAAAATAATGGTTATCTCAATTCATGCATTCTTCTTCTTTCTTCTTTCCTTCTTTATTTCTTCTTTCTTCTTCATCTTCCTTCTTCTTCTCCTTCTCCTCCTCCTCCTCCTTCTACTTCTTTCTTCTTCTGTTGCTGCTGCTGCCACTTGTGGTGCTGTCAGTGTTTTCTTTGGCAACATAGCTAATATGGAAATGTTTTTGCCTGATATCAATTTTTTTGTGTTCTCAAAGAGGGAGAAAACAGACATGTAGAGTATATAGAACTCAAATAAAAAGAAGAATGTTAAAAAATGTGTTTACATATAATTTAGAAAAAATATAAAACAAAAATTAACTTCCTTTCTCCATACTTTTTGTACTAATTATAATGAATGAGACCATCCTTTATATTGATTTAGATCAAAGAGTATTTCCATCTATCCACAGCCTCCTGGACATGTGGGTCAAAAACTACATCTATTAAATTTTCAAGAAACTTCATTTTGGGGATAGGAGTGGGAGTGATTAACTTTGGAGGTGCCTCACTCAGTTATCTCCATTTCCATTGTAATATGACTAATAAAGTTTGGAGTGCTGCTATATCAGATTTTTTACAGTATAATCTATTTGTGTTTCTGATTCTGAGGCTAATATTTTGAGTACCATATCATCCTCATGTCTAACTCTGAATACATGAATCTGGCCAGTTTGTGAATAAACATCAGAACTTAGCATAATTTCTTTTCTGGATACAACTTCTTACATTTTCCATTGCTGCATCCACATTGTCTTTAATCTGTTTTACAGATTCCTGACTCAATAACTGTAAGTCACATATTTCTGTCAGGATATTTTCCTAATGTTCTTATAACTCATTATTCATAAGTTTGTGTTAAATATTCCTTGCCATATTCATATTTTTTGATAAATCTGTATTTCTAAGCTCTTCAATGCTCACCAGGGAGGAAGAGTGGATGTAGGATTAAATAGATGTGAGAAACAGGTAGAGTGAGTCCTTCCAGAAATAGTCTGAAGTTCAGGATGCTTCAAATCTTTTTTGGGGGGGTAAGGGAAAAGATGTGCTAGTACTCTTAAAAAATGAATATTACTAATAGATAGTGAGTTTGCTTTTATAGGAAGTGTCTCACAACAGTTTGGCAAAAGTTAGTCTTTTATATAATGCTTTGTTAGGCAAAGTATTTTGTAACTATCTCAGTTGTGACTCACAAAAATCCCATGAGATAAATATTATTATTATCCCCATTTTTTAAGTAAGAGAACTGAGGCTGAGAGAGGATGTGCCAAAACTATGGTTGAATAGCTAGTGAGTGTCCAATGCTATATTTGAAGACATGACATGTGCTCTATCTACTATAACACCTAGATTTCGCTCTGATAATTTAACAGTAGTAGATGAAAAGGGATTCCTTTTAGGTATTGGTTTAACTAGGTGATTTCTGACCACTCCAAATAATGGCTATAATTATATTTATGCTGAAAAAAATCTTTTTGCTGGGTATCATTTTCCCCCATAGCCATCTAATATCCCTTACTCTAATTAACTTGATTTCTAAATCAGTGTTCATTTAGAGTATCAGTCAAAAATATATGTATTCAAATACTGACTTAATTGATTAGTTCTCCAACTATATGTTGTGGACTAGACATTAGATATTTTCATCCATTTAGTTTTATTTCCTATTTATATTGATAAACTAATATCTTTTGACTAATTATATCTTCCTAATTCCCTGCCTTTTTATCTATTATTCTACTTACTTGTTATGCTATCCTCTCTTGTTCCTTATGGCTTCTCTCTTGACAATTAAATTTGCAAATTTATCAGGAGTTCTTTCCCAGTCTTTTCCACCTTACATTCCATTAGAGATTACCTTGCATTTAGCTTGCATGAATTATGTATATATTTAGTTAATTGCATGTCTCCCCCTTTGGAATGTGAGCTCCTTGAGAGCCAGGACTATCTCTGCCTTGCTATATATCCTCATAACTAATCCCATTTCTTGGCACATAATAAATATTTGTTGATTGATAGGATTATGCAGGGGTGAAGAGGGGGATGAAGTAAAGATGTGGGATTAGAGGCAGCCAGCTGAACTCTCTTAACACTCCCCTTCAAACTATTATAAAATAACATCTAAGATAGAATTTTGAAATGACAGAGCAAAAAAATATGAGAGTGACACATTTTATTTTGGGGGCTAAGAAAACCTAGGAGGTTGGGCAAACTGAGAAAGAAGCATGTGTGAAACACACACAAATCATGGCAGTAAATATGACTACAAAAGCAATTGTTTTGAGGATTCTCAGTACAAAGATGGTAAGGAGGTCAGAAGGAGATTACTGGTGATCCTTTGTTGGCAGACAATACAACTGTACAACTTCACTGACTGATTACTCTACTAGCCAAATGCAGTTCTAGGTTGTAGTTTCAGTGAAGAAATGCTTCTTAGAAGTTGGTCACAAGGGATGAAGGGCTCTGGTAGCAGTTCCAAGGCAAAGAGAGTGCTTTGAATGTAGGGGACTGGGGATATTCCTATGTAAGGATAGGAGTGAAGATTAGGAGAGCAGTGACCATAATTCTTCCAAAATTATGCCACCTTGGAGGCATCCAAAGCTTGCAGCCTTCCCTCCCCGCTCTGAAAATACAAAAACCCAAAATTGTCTGAATGTTGACATGCTGCCCTAAGTAAGCAGATCACAACTTTAACATGAAGTTGAAAGTGAAGAAATAGACAGAAAAAGGGAAGCAAATTGTAAAAAAGAACTTGGTCATAAAAAAGCTACTGTGGGGGTGGCTAGGTTTCCACAGTGGATAGAGCAGGGGCCCTGGAGTCAGGAGTACTTGAGTTCAAATCCAACCAAAGACATTTAATAATTACCTAGCTGTGTGGCCTTGGGCAAGGCACTTAACCCCATTGACTTGCAAAAAATAAAAATTAAAAAAAGCTACTGTGGTGGTAGGAAACAAGACACTCAGAAAAAAAAAAACGAAGTGAAAACAGTTCCAATTAAAGCCTCAAAAATGTTAACTGCAATCAAGGCCAATAAAAATTCTTGAGAGAGAGACAGACAGAAAGACACACAGAGAGAGACAGAGACAGAGACAAAGACAGAAACAGACAAAGACAGAAAGAAAAGAGAGAGAGGAGACAGAGAAAGTGTAGGGGGAGGAGAGAGAGAGAGAGAGAGAGAGAGAGAGAGAGAGAGAGAGAGAGAGAGAGAGAGAGAGAGAGAGAAAGAAAGAGAAAGAAAGAGAGAAAGAAAGAAAGAAAGAAAGAAAAAGAAAGAAAGAAAGAAAGAAAGAAAGAAAGAAAGAAAGAAAGAAAGAAAGAAAGAAAGAAAGAAAGAAAGAAAGAAAGAAAAATAGTGGAATTGCGGTGGGCTTAGGTGCAGCACTTAAAGGGGACACAGTGGCTTCCTTGGAATCAAAGTGGGGGAATTTCGGGTGGGGGTGTACAGGCCAGCCAAGCCCAACTCTTATCTGCGCCCCCTCGGGGTGGGGAACCTGAACATCGGAGCCCTGAGGGGAGCACAGGACAGAGCGTCCCCTCCTATTCCGTCCGGTACCCCAATACCCCTTTCAAGCCCGGTGCACCTCGCACGCACACTACCAGAGCTCAGTTTGGACTCACGTTGTGGGCGGCACTGTCTCTGCCACCTTGCTTCTGGAGCTCAGAAGGCAGCTTTTGGGAGCTGCTGGTCAAAAGTTTCAACGGGCAGAACCCTGGATGGTGTCCTGAGGATGAGCGGGCCTTTTCCAGTCCCTGACTTGAGATGCCTGCCTAAGAACCCCACAAGGCTGGCGGAGCCGGGGGCACCCCATTTCTGCTCGCCTTCGGTCTCGGGGCCTTAGTGAAGGAGAACGGCCAGGACGCAGGCAGGGGCCGGACAGCGCTGCATTCAAGGGGTCTCACAGCATCTCGGGGACCGGGCTGGAAAGCCGCAGACTTTGGCGATGTCTCCCAGGGCATCCGGCTGTGTCCCGACCTGACCAACCTCTTCCAGCTGCAGACCAGGGCACATAATAAATGTGCCGCTCGGAGATCAGGCTTCCCTGGGACGCCGAGGCGTACGGCGGGGGGTGCCCCGTGAGCCCCGCGCACCCCCACGGCCTCTTCCCCGAGGAGCCTGGACTGTCCCCCGCGCAGCCCCTCCACAGCTCCCCTACTCACCGCCTTGCCAGCAGGAGGGCTCAGCACTCTACTTGGAGCATTGCTTCTAAGCACGCCGCGGACTTTGCCCGGTGGGATTGCTAGCGGTCCGCGGTTGCCCCTGGCACCCACTCCTCCAGCAAAGTCAGAAGACCGAGCCCTCCCAGGCCGGGCCAGCGTGGTGCCCTGGGAGTCGGGAGCCGAAGTTCGTGCTGCTTGCAGGAATTGTTGGAAGAAACGCTAAGAATCCTGGGGGGGGGGGGGGGGCAGAGGGAGGCTGACTGGGGCCCCTCTCACCCCTACTTGCTCTCGCTTTGCTGAGGATTGGGAACTCAGGGGAAAAAACCGTGTTTTAATTACCAACAGAAAAACTTTGTCCCCCGGAACCCCAGTTCACTTTGTTTTACCCCTTCCTCGAACCCACTCCTTTCCAGCTGCGCTGCAAGAACCCTGGACTCTACTCATTTGGGAGATGAGAGAGGGGGCAGACACACACACACACACACACACACACACACACACACACACACACACACACACACACAAAGAGAGACAAATACGTATATACCTATATAGTCCGGATATATCTATATCTATCTCTATCTCTATATCTATCTCTATCTCTATATCTATGTCTATATCTATATCTATATAATCTATATATTTGCACATAGAATATGTCTTTGATGAATGAGTTGGCAGTGACCATCTATCTATGCAGTTAGCCCAGGCCCAGTGGTCCCGTGTCGCGTTCTGACAGTTCGGCACCTCATTTTTGTAGAAGGGGGAGATAATTTAAGTAGCTACTTTCTGTCCCTGCCACCCAAAGTGCAACAATGCCTCTCCCCAGTCGTGGGGAAACCTTCCCGACATCCCAGGCCATACCCACTTTCACCTCCCTGCTGGGGGAGGAAGATCGCTCTCAATGCTCTGCTTCTGCCTGCTTCTCGATGGCTTAGCCTGCACCACAGTAACTCCTATAAAGCCCCCTTCCCTACCTGGTTACAAAATAAAGGGAAGGAGAGGGAAAGAACCAGGGAAGTTGTAGACACAGGGGAGCGTCCAGTCCCAGCTGTCCTATCATTCTCTGCCCCTTGCCCACAGGCTGTCAGACACCTTCTTGAGTTGTGGCTGTTCTCCTTCATTATGGTTTCGAAATCGAAGGTGAGCAGAAGTGGGACTCCCCTGACTCCGCCATCCTTGTGGGGTTCCTAGACAGGCATCTCAAGTCAGGGACAATAATTCCCTAGCAGTGTGACCCTGGGGAAGTCACTTAACCTCATTGCAACGCAAAACTCCCCCTTCCCCCCCCCCCAAACAGTCACATTTAGCTAAGAAATTGTTTTGTAATTGGCTTGTATTATTCTACTTGGTTCGCTGAAGCCAGTGCGACCTCTTCAAAACCTTGAGTTGAGTCCTCTTCTCCCCATCTTAAGCTAGCCTCGGATTGTTTGGAATTCAGTGTTGTTCTTTTTAAGTAGAGCCAGCCAATCCCAAGGTCACCTCCTTCCCTTTCTCCCTGCTATTTATATGTTTATTCATGTCAATTCATATATTTTACATAAATATATTCATATAGTTTATTATACATGTGTTAGATTGTAATCTCCTTTAATAAATCTGCTTGTATATATATCTTTATGCAAATATTTATCTGTTTCTATATATAATATACTATACAAAACCACATATATAGCATGTATGTTTATACTGTGTGTTTTATAGCATGTATACATTCATATAAAACATATATAGTATACTATCTTGTAATAGATGGAGAAATAAAGTTAGAGAGCAAGGCACATAGCCACACAGCTATTGCATATTAATTTTCAAACTTGAACCCAAGCCTTTAGACTCTGAACCTGGTGTTGCTAATCAAAAAATCATTCTACCTCTTTATATTCATTATTCCATAGGTCTTTGTTTGGTGGGTAAAGAAATATACAAACATAAGAAGTCATTGTCCCCGGACTCTTGAGTTGATCATTTGGCTATGAGTCAGTAATGTCTGAATGTTACAGAACTCCATAATTTCTCCATTACCTTTATCCTCAGGAAATTCCAAGGTATACTCCATGCCTGATTCTTAGAATCTATGTCTGGTCCAGTCAAATTATTTCATCTTTTAGTTATATTTTCATTTCATTTTTGATTATTAGTGTTATGTATTCCATCTCTGATAACTTTATATCCAGGTAAGTAGGGTCCCTAGTTCAAATAAATTTGTAATAGTTTCAACGTAACTATTCAGGAACTCAGTGTTGGATCTCTCTTAGAAACACTACAACTTCCCTTAAAATAGACATTGAAGGGGGCAGTTAGATGGTGCAGTCCACCAACCCTGGAGTCAGGAGGACCTCAGTTAAAATCCAACCTCAGAAGATAATTCCCTAGTTGTGTGACCTTGGGCAAGTCACTTAAACCCATTACAATGCAAAACTTCCCCTTCCTCCCCCCACCAAAATGGTCATATTTACCTAAGAAATTGGTTTGTATTTCTCTGTGCTTGTTTCACTGAACTCTGTATCTATTAATGAATTATATGACTTTTCATTACCCTCAAATAATTTCATATCCTATGTTATATATGAAATTAATAACACTCCTTTAAGGTATGTTTACACAGCAGAATAGTAAGGATCACAGAGCATATAATATTTAAGTAAGGATCATATGCAAATAATCATACATCTAAGGAGAAATGTACATCCATCCTCTCATTTTGTATCTTAACCTTCAAGAATAAAAAAATCATAATACTCTGTTAATACCACCACCATGGATAATTAGTAACATTAATAAAGAAATTCATCATTATTATCAGCATTCCAAAAACAGTACTAAAAACTTAAGTTCATGAAGCATTTTATATAAAATACTTCCTTCTGAATAAATAACAATATTTACATACTACATGGAAAAAGAAACTGAGGGTCAAAGAGAAATAAAGTTAAAACATATAAAATCAGAATTTAAACTTGAATCTTTTGATTGTAAATTCGGTGGGGTTTATTTTTCTAAACATATTGCTGCCTTTACATCAATATGCATGTTTCAGTTCTCTTCATTGTGATGTAGCCAATTTCCTGAAAAGAGAGAGATCTACTACTAGAGGAATGTAGATTGGTAGCATTATATGCACCATGTAGGCATTCTGCTTGAAGAACTCCCTTGGATGAAATTTTAGGTCATTTAGGCAAATTTAAGACATTATTCAAAATTTGACTTTAAATCTCTACATCTCTGCTACTATTGTCTGCATACAGCATTCTTAGGTAGCTCCACCATGGAGATAACATAGAATAACATGACTTCTGTGAGTTCCTTATCCCTAGCATTACTAACTGAAACCATCCCGGTCTCCATTACTGCCATCATCAGTGCTATCTCGGTATGTTTAAGTTGCAGAACTCAGCTAGATTTACACTTATTTTATATAATCTTTAACCCACAAAAAAAAATGAACCTGGTGGTCCTGTTTTATTGGTACTGCTCTGGTGTACTACATTTTTTTATCCAAATAACTCATTCAAGAGATTTCATCAATGTCCATACTTAGACAATTTTCACTACAAATACTTTGAGGAATCTCTCTCGGATTCGTTTAGTTTTAATTCCATAAATGATGGGATTCACCATAGGAGGGATAAGAAGGTAGATATTGGCCACAAAAATATGAACATGGGGAGCAATGTGGTGCCCAAACCTATGTGTAAGGAAGGAGAAGAAGGCAGGTGTGTAAAAAACCAAAATTACCCACACATGGGAACCACATGTGCCTAAAGTCTTAAGCCTAGCATCATTAGAGGGCAGGTTAAATACAACACGCAGAATGAGGGCATAAGAATACATAATCAATATAAAGTCCACACCACCTGTAAGGAAGGCAATGATTAAGCTATAGGTTCTTTGAGTTCTGGTTGAAACACAGACAAGCTTGATCAGGGCCATGAACTCACAGTATGTGTGTGAGATAATAGTTGTCCTGCAATAGGGAAGCCATCGCAGTAGAAATGGATGCGGACTGAGCAATATTACCCCACGGAAAACAATGGCCAGTCCTAAGCTTCCAATAACTGTGTGAGTCAGAATAGTTGAATGTCTAAGGGGGTTGCAGATAGCCACATAGCGATCAAAAGCCATTGCCAAGATGAATCCAGACTCCATGGTAGACAGTGAATGAATAAAATACATTTGTGTAAGACAAGCTTCAAAATTTATTTCCCTATCATTGAACCAGAAGAGGCTGAGGATCTTGGGCAGTGTGGTGGTGGTGAGAATCAAGTCTGCCACTGAAAGCATGGAGAGGAAGAGATACATAGGCTCATGTAAGCTATGGTCAGATTTGATGATGAATAGAAGAGCACTATTCCCCAGAACAGCCATCATATACACCAGGCCGAAAGGGATGGAGATCCAAATGTGGGCAGCTTCCAGACCTGGAATGCCAAGAAGGAAGAAGCTAGTGGGATGTACATTAGTTTTATTGGTAGCTGGCATTCTGAGTATCTTATAGATTCCTTGCTGATATCTTAGCAAGTGTTAATACTCTGAATATTCAGGACTACTGTGAAATCTTTGCTTCTGGGACCTAAAAAGAGATGACATTAATTCAGTGACAATTGCATATGAAAGCCAGACACTGACACAAAAAGGAATATATTTAGACCTTGTCCAAAATTTCTCATTTGGACTAATATCACAAGAACAGGAAAAAAACAATTTTTTCCTACTGGGAAAGGCTCAAACTAAGATTGGGAATAGGACTCAATAAAGGGAAGCATTAGGTTAAGGTTTTTTAAATCAGATTTAGAGTAAGCTTATATTTTAAGAATTTCATATTTGAGAATTTTTAACTCCTTTATATGCCTCTGATATATTAAAAATCTAAAAAGTAGTCTGAGTCAGAGAAGATATAGTTATGATTTTAAAGATTTAATTCTGATTCCCATATTCCAGAGCTACTTTCTTTAGGTGGGGCTTCTTATATCTGTGATCTTACAGAAATTGATGAACAGTTAAGAGCATCCAAGGGTTAAATATCATTTCATGTCCTTAACTCTTTAATTTCATTTTGTTATTTCTCATTTCTACATGGGAGAAAATTTTTCCACGAATGTTTCTGGAATCAACTGAGATTATATTTGACTAGAGCTCAGTATAGTGACTGATTCATAGAAGATACATAAGTGTGAGCTGATTGATTCAATTACTAATAACAATGCTGATTCTAATAGTGCTTGATGGTTCCCAAAGCATTTTCCTCACAACATTCCTTTGAAGGAGATCATACAAATTTTACTTCTCCCTTTTACAAATGAGAAACAGAGAAGAAATAACTTAAGGTTTTGCCATTAATAGAGTCATGATTGTATTTCAAATATGTATCTGGTGACTGCAAATTCAAAGCTCTTCTTTCTTTTTGTCATAGTATCCTATGGCACCAGAAGTGGTTTTTACTAGAAAATCTCTAAAGACCCTAATTTTACTGGTTCTAAAAATATTTGAAAGCATTCTTTATTTTTTATTCAAGTCCTCTATTTTCCAGTCTAAAAAAATCATATTAGTCATATATTTAGAACTAGAAGTATCTTTGAAGATCATTTAATACATCATTTGACATTCAAGATCATTTAATATATTATTTAACTACCAAGGAAACTGATGTCCAGAGAAATAGCTAATATCACATAGCTTTTAAAGGAAGACCTCAGTTTCAAATTCTTATCATCTCACTTTGAGACTACTGTTCTTTCCATTCATATCATGATTGAATCCATTAACAGAAGTGGTATTTGAATTCTTTCACCATCCTGAATCTGCATTTGCTACATTTGTTTTTTAAGAGAAAATCATCCATGGGTGACTCTCCATAACAACACCTTCCAGAAATCATAGATCCTTTCTCCAGACACAGTCATCCATCCCCCAAATCAAAGTCACTTACCTCTTCACGTCTGGCATCCTAACTGTCTGAGATTGAGTTGAAAGAGGATATGTCTTTAAAAGAGTTCTTCCCCCTCCCCATCCCTGGGGACTCACAGATAATAATACAGAGAATTATGGGCAGTGGGCATGGATAAAGAGTTTTCTTCTCCTTTCACAAACTCCAAATTTCCTAGGTGGTCACAAGGACACTTAGTGACCTCTCTGCATCCCCTACCATACATATACTTACATTTTCTCTTCCCTCTTTTCCATGTCTTTCCTCCTAAAGAGAGACCAAGAAGAATAGGATTTTAAGGTTCTCTATTTAGGAACAAGAAGCAAATTCCTGAAAACCAGATAGCTTTTATTCTATTATTTATACAATTTTTTGAGAACTGGGTGCAAAAGTAATCTCACACAGTTGTTATGGAGTATAATAGAAGGTTATATTTTTTAATTGAGGGGAAAAAGCAGTAGGTGATGTATATGAATATAAGAGAAAGATTTATTAATATATTTAATGAAAGTAAATCACAGGCATGTAGTTTGGCATCCCCCTTACCCCATAATGAGTGTCTGTGTATTGGGCATTGATTAAATCCTTTCTTAATTAAGAACAGAAACTTATGTAACCTTAATTTTCTAGGCCATAAAGGGAAGAACTAAGAGCAATGATAGGAGGAGGTGAATTTCAATCAAATTTAAGGCAAGTTTACCTCCTTATGACTAGTTGTCCAATGATGACAAGATTTGTCTTAGTAATTTCACATTTTTTCTAATAAACACAAATATATAGATTAATAGACTTTCTTCTGAAACCACAGAAACTGCCCAACAGAAATTAAAATAAATGCCATTACAGTTTATATTTCCTTTGCCATATCCTGTCACAAATAGGATATGTATTTGGTTTCCTGAATTTTTAAAAATCTATTACACAAGAAAATATTCTGGACAAGAGCATATATATGAATAAATGTCAGTTTAAATTACATCAGCATTAATATTTTTATTAATATTTTATTTGTTTTCCAATTATATACAATAGTAGTTTCTATCTATCATTTTCTATAAGGTTTTGAATTTTTACAATTTTTCCTCCACCCTCCTTTCCCTCCCCCTCCCCCACAGAAGGCAGCCTGTTTTTACATTGTCTTCATGCTACACATTGATCAAAATGGAATGTGTTGGGAGAGAAATCATGTCCTTGTGAAGAAAATTAAATATTAGAGATAGCAAAATTATGAAGTACATAAGACACTTTTCAAAAAAATTGAGGGTACTATGCTTTAGTCTTTGTTTAAACTAGACAGTTCATTCTCTGAATACAGATGGTATTCTCCATTAAAGATTCTCTAAAATTGTCCCTGATTAATGCATTGATGGAATGAGCAAGTCCATTAAGGTTGGTCATCACCCCCATGTTGCTGTTAGGATGTACAATGTTCTTCTGGTTCTGCTCATCCCTCTCAACAACAGTTCACACAAGTCTTTCCAGGCTTCTCTGAAATTCAATCCCTCTTGGTTTCTAATAGAACAATTGAGTTCCATAACATAAATGTACCCCAATTTGTTCAGCCATTCCACAATTGATGAACAATCACTTGATTTTCAATGTTTTGCTACACAAACAGGGCTACTATGAATATTTTTATACAAGTGATGTTTTTACCCTTTTGCATGATGTCTTCAAGGTATAGATGCAGTAACAGTATTGCTAGATCAAAGGGTATGCACATTTTTATTGCCTTTCAGGCATAATTCCAGATTGCTCTGCAGAAAAGTTAGATGAGTTCATAGCTCCACCAACAAAGTATTAGTGTTCCAGATTTTCCACATCTTTTCCAACATTGAACATTGTCCTTTCTGGTCATATTGGCCAATCTGATAGATGTGAGATGATACCTCAGAGTTGAATTAATTCGCATTTTTTTCTAAACAGTAATTTAGAGCAATTTTTCATATGGCTATGTTTAGTTTTGCCTTCCTCATCTGTAAATTGCCTTTGCATATCCTTTGACCATTTGTTAACTGGAGAATAACTTAGTATTTTTTTTTATAAATTTGCTTCAGTTCCCTACATATTTTAGAACTGAGTCCTTTGTCAGAAATACTAGTTGTAAAAATTGTTTCCCAATTTACTACATTTCTTTTGATCTTGGTTATAGTGGTTTTGTTTGTACAAAAGTATTTAATTTAACGTAATCAAAATTATCTAATTTATTTTTAATGATGTTCTCCATCTCTTCCTTGGTCATAATCTGCATTCCATTCCATAGATCTGACAGGTAAACTATTCCTTGGTCTCCTAGTTTGCTTATAATATTGCCTTTCATGTCAAATCCTGTACCCATTTTGATCTTATCTTGGTATAAGGTGTGAGATGATGGTCTAATCTAAGTTTCTACCATACTAATTTCCAATTTTCCCCAACAGTTTTTATGGAAGAGAGAATTCTTATCCCAGAAGCTGGGCTCTTTGGATTTATCAAACAGCAGATTACTGTAATCGTTTTCTGCTGTCTGTTTTACACCTAATCTATTCCACTGATCCACCACTCTATTTCTTAACCAGTACCAGACCGTTTTGATGACTGATGCTTTATAGTATAATTTTAGATCCAGTGATGCTAAGCCACCTTTTTTGTACTTTTTTTTTTATTAAATCCCTGGATATTTTTGACTTTTTTGTTTCTCCATATGTATTTAGTTACAGTTTTTTTCTACCTCGTTAAAGTGATTTTTTGGAAGTTTGACTGGTAAAGAACTAAATAAGTAGAATAATTTAGATAGAATTGTCATTTTTATTATATTAGCTCAGACTATCTATGAGCAGTTGATATTTGCCCAGTTATTTACATCTGATATCATTTATGTGAAAAGTGTTTTATAGTTGTTTTCATAGAGTTTCTGAGTCTGCTTTGGCAGATAGACTCCCAAATATTTTATATTGTCTGAAGTTACTTTAAATAGGATTTTTCTCTCTAGCTCTTGCTGCTGTATCTTGCTATTAATATGTATAGAAATACTGAGGATTTATGAGGATTTATTTTATAACCTGCAACTTTGCTAAAGTTACTAAATGTTTATAGTTGTTTTTTAAATGATCTTTTAGGATTCTCTAGGTATACTATCTTGTCATCTGCAAAGAGTGAGAGTATTATTTCTTCCTTCCCAATTCTTTTTTTTTTTTTTAGGTTTTCTTTGTAAGGCAAATGGGGTTATATAACTTGTCCAAAGCCACACAGCTAGGTAATTATTAAGTGCCTGAGAGAGGATTTGAACTCAGGTATTCCTGACTAAAGGGCCGGCGCTCTATCCACTGAGCCACCTAGCCGCTCATTTCCTTCCCAATTCTAATTCCTTAAATTTCTTTTTCTTCACTTATTGCTGAAGCTAATATTACTAACACAATATTGAATAGTAGTGGTGATAATGGGCATCCTTGTTTCACCCCTGATCTTATTGGGAATGCCTCTAGCCTATCCCCATTGCATATAATGTTTGTTGATAGTTTCAGATAGATACTGCTTATCTTTCTAAAAACAATCCATTTATGTCTAGTGCTTTTAGTAGTAATGGGTGCTGTATTTTTTCAAAGATTTTTTCAGCATCTATTGAGATAATTATATGATTTCTATTAGTTATTGATATAGTCAAATATACTAACAGTTTTCCTGATATTGAGCCAACCTTGCATTCCTGGGATAAATCCTGCTTGGCCACAGTGTATTATTCTTGCTGTAATCATTTTGCTAAGATTTTATTGAAGATTTTTGCATCTTTATTCATAAGGGAGATAGCTCTATAAATTTCTTTCTCTGGTGTGAATCTTCCTGGTTTAGGTATCAGCAGCATAATGGTGTCATGGAAGAAGTTAAGCAGAGTTCTGTCTTCACCTATTTTTCCAAAGAATTTATATAGAATTAGAACCAATTGTTCCTTAAATGCTTGATAGAATTTGCTTGTGAATCTATCTGGCCCTGAATTTCTTTTTCTGACATAGGGTTATTTAGGTATTTAATTTCCCCTTTATTTAACCTGGGCAACTTATATTTTCATAAATATTCATCCATTTCACTTAGATTATGAAATTTATTGGCAAACAGTTGGGAAAAATAATTCTGAATTATAATTTTAATTTCCTCCTCATTGGTGATATGTTCACCTTTTTCATTTATGATACTAGCAATTTGGTTTTCTCCTTTTTTTAAATCAAACTAAACAAATGTTTATCAATTTTATTAGTTTTTTTCATAAAATCAACTCAGTTTTATTTATTAGCTCAATAGTTTTCTTGCTTTCAATATTATTAATTTCTCCTTTAATTTTTAGAATTTCTAATTTGGTATTTAATTAGTGGTTTTGATTTGTTCTTCCACTATTTTTTAGTTGCATGCTTAGTTCATTTATCTTCTCTTTCTCTATTTTATTCATGTAATTGGACAAAGATAGAATATATCCCATAATAACTGCCTTGGCTGTATCCCGTAAGTTTTGGTATGTTGTCTCATTATTGTCCTTATGAAGGTTGAAAACATTAATTCTCTCTATAATTTGTTGTTTGATCCATTCATTCTTTAAAATGAGTTTATTTAGTTTCTAATTAGTTTTAAGTCTATCTCTCCATGACCCATTATTGCCTTTGATTTTTATCGCATGATGATCTGAGAAAGAAGTATTCACTATTTCTACCTTTCTGCATTTGATTATAAGCTTTTTATGCTCTGGTACAGGGTCAATTTTTGTGCAAGTGCCATGTACTGCAGAAAAAAAATGTATATTTCTTTCTATTCTCATTCAGTCTTCTCCAAAGGTCTACACTGTCTAGATTTTCTAATATTCTATTTACCTCCTAAACTTCCTTAATGATTAGAGTTATCTAAATCTGAGAGAGGAAGGTTGAGATTTCTAGTCAGTAGAATTTTGCTGTTTATGTCTTCCTGTAACTCATCCATCTTCTCTTCTAAGAATTTGGATGCTATACCACTTAGTGCATACATATTTAGAATTGAAATTGCTTCATTGTCTATGGTACCTTTTAAGAGGACATAATTTCCTTTCTTATCTCTTTTAATGAGATCTATTTTAGTAGCTGCTTTGTCTGAGATAAGGATTGCTACCCCTGCCTTTTTCACTTCAGCTGAAGCAAAATATATTCTGCTCCAACCTTTTACCTTTACTCTATATGTATCTTTTTGCTTCAAATGAGTTTCTTGTAAGCAACATATTGTAGGATTCTGGTTTTTAACCCACTCTACTATTCGCTTCCATTTCATGGGAGAGTTCATCCTATTCACATTCAAAACTATAATCACTAACTCTTTATTGCTCTCCATTTTATCTTCCATCTGTTTGTATTTTCCCTTTTTTATTTTATCCATATTCCCCAGTACTTTACTTCTGAATACCACCTCCTTCAATGTGTTTGTCCCCTTATATCCACCCCTCCCCTATCTTTCCCCTTTCCCTTTTCCCCTTCTTCCTTCCCTTCCTTCTGTTAGTTCCCTTTTTTCTTCCATTTCCCCTTTTAATATTTGAAAGGTTAATAAGTTTCTTAACTTAACTGTGTATATGTCAATCCTTCTTTGAGCCAAATCTGATGAAAGATATATCAGCATTTTAAATTGAATTATTTTTTCCTGAAAAAAACAATTTTATTGCTAACTAAAGAAATAATGTCCTTTGACTTTTACAAGTATTGCAGTAACATCAACCTTTATATATGACATGAATTTTATTACCTATTCATATTAATTTTATTAATATGTTATTTTGCTTTTATATCATCTTTGCTTCCTATGTTCAAGAGGCCACATTTTCTTCTGATTTTGAAAATTATTTCCTATTGTATTGCAATTTTCTATTTTCTTCATTTATTACAAATTGTTTAGCAATGAATTATTGTTAGGCATGAATTTTGTTTCCAGTTTATTGTTTTTTTGCTTTTTTTGTCTTTAGTCACAAATAATGCTACTGAGAATTTTGTGCACATACTACTATGGATATGGATTTTTCTGTCACCTTCATGGAGATATAATACAAAAGACAGCTTTGAGGAAAGAAAACAATTAGCAAAAGCCACAGAAGAGAAGAGGGAGAAAACATCTAGCAGGTTGTTAAATCTTCACCACTGGTCATCTACATTTCTTATGTGAAGGGAATACAGTACTTCAACATCTGTTCTTCAATAAAAAATGTAATTATTACATCAATTTTGGACTTCCTTTAAGTACTGTTTTTGGTTACATTGTTTCAGTCATATTTATGAATATAATACATGGGTACATATCCATATCCATGTATATATCTAATGTGAATATTATAACATGTGTACATAATTATAATATATATATATACACATAAGTATATATGTGAAATTAATCCAGGTTGTTCACAGGAAGATCAAATATTAGAGTTTAAATACTGTGGCTCTTTGAGAAAGACCCTGATGTTGGGGGAAAATTGAAGGCAAAAGGACTAGGGAACAAAAGAGGATGAGATGTATAGATATGTCATGAAACAACAAATATAAACTTGGATAGACTTCAGGAGTTAGTGGAGGATAGAATGACTTGGTGTATTGTGGTTAAAGGAGTCACAAACACTGAATAACTGAAGAATAACAACAGTAACAACTGATATGTTTAGGTATGTATGCTAAAGATATACAAATGCTCACTCATAGATACACACAAATACATACAGATGCATATAGAATCACATGTTGATATATATATATATATATATACATATACATGTAAACATATTTACATGCATATTTGCAGCTGAATGGAAGAAGTGACTAGAATAGAGGACCTGGAGTGAGGAAGGATAGTCCTCAAATTCAGTCTCAAATGCTTAGTATCTGTTTTTAACTTAGGGGAATCACTTAACTTCTTTCTATTTATTGCATAAATTTTAAAAATTGTAAAAAAGAGAAATAATTTTAAAAGGTCAAGGTAAAGAAATGAACTATGCAGGTATTTGATGCTTTGGGCTATGCCTGTTTCTGGGGATGTTTAAAGACATTCCAGATGATAATTACATAGGACATGAAGAGGAAGATCACCTCAAAACTCAGGACCAAAAAATCACAGTTTTCATAGGATTTATCTGCTCAGCACAGTCTTACACTCATAATATGAGACAGGGATGTTAGCTGTCTTGAAAAGTTTTGACTTCAGCTGGATGAGAAGTGGCCACATGATGATCATAATAACTTCCATGATGGTCAGTAGAATGATGTTGATGGGCACTTCCTTGGTGAGAATTATGGAAATCCCCAAATGGTTGCAGAGGACAACATAATCATCAGTGACCATGGCCAAAAGAATGTCAGATTCCAGGCGTTGGAAAGTGTAGGGAAAGTAGTCAAGCATCAAGGTGGGCTTTTAACAAGAATATAACCAGGACTTTAGGAGAGATGCTGATAGGTACAAATTTGTAGTGACCTAAATGGTCAAGAAAATGCACATGATTTCATAGAGATTAAACTTGTTATGGATGACAATTATTAGAAGACCATTACCAATCATTGATAGGATAATGGAAATGAAGAAGGGAATTCCGGTACAATGCTTTTTTTCAGGTCAGACACTCCAACTATTAAAAAAGTGAATAAAATGATGAAGATCCTAATAAGTCAAAGATAACCTGGTCCTATAAAATGTCTATGAAATCTTGTACAGAGAAAGAGCAGGAAAGTATGATTAAGATATGATAGTGGCATGATCCTCAGTCTAGTTCTCCATCTTTAATCATGATTGATTCCAATGATAGGTTCCTATGAAACAGATTTTTTAAAGATCTCAGAAAATTTTATAAAATTGAATATTTTATATTATTAAATTATATTATTAAAATATTTACTAAAAGATAAGGATGAAGGAATAGCCTTTCCCTAGGCAAATGCAGAATAAAGAATTAGAGACTATGGGGAAAATATAAAGGAGAATTAATTTTAGCTCAAACAAAAGAACCATTTTCTAAACATTAAAATTGTTCAAAAATAGATTGAGCTATCTTAGAAAGGAATGAGATCTTTATTAACTGAGGTGTTAAAGAAGCTGAATGATCTAGGAATATCAGGGAGTAATATAAGGAGATGTATCTTCCATAGCAAAAAGGTGAAATAAATGACTTTAAAGCTCTCATTAAAGTTTTAGATTCTCTATATTAAAGTTTTAGCTTTGTAGAGATTCTAAAGCAGACATCTATTTAGTAGAATATGAATTTCTAGATAGATCAATGTAGATAGATACATGGATGACTACGTTCCAATATAATTGCTTTCCTTTATAATCTTATATATTTCATTTTATATCTTTATACTGAGTAGTGGTTCAGCAGCTTCATCAGGCTGCCAAAAGACTTCATGACCTAAAACAGATAACAAATCCCTGAACATTAAAATGAAAAGATATATATTTAACAGAATGTGGAATTCTTGCTGTGAGAACTAGCCTTACTGATTCAGATTATGATT
Source organism: Macrotis lagotis (assembly GCF_037893015.1). Taxonomy (NCBI): domain Eukaryota; kingdom Metazoa; phylum Chordata; class Mammalia; order Peramelemorphia; family Peramelidae; genus Macrotis; species Macrotis lagotis. The sequence continues at coordinate 840,193,092 of NC_133658.1, read as the reverse complement.
GGCCAGTGAATTAGTTAAACATAAGATGATAGTTGTAGAGTTGGAGGAATTCTAAGAGGACATGAAGGAAATGAAACCCAGAGTTGAAGAGATTAGCCCAAGATTATATAGATTTCAAAGGTTAAAATTCACTTCTTTGACTTCAATTTCAATGTTCCTTCTGTTGAGTCCCAGTTCTGGACTCCCTCAATCTTCCACAGGTGAGTGTTGAAGGGGCAGGAGACAAGGAAGACAAGGAAGACAAGGAAGAAAGGAAGACAAGGAAGACAAGGATGACAAGTTCTCCAAGATCCCCAAGTACTCCATTTATTGAATCAAATACAAATATTTAAATAGCCTCTCCAGTACCTAATCCACTCCCATTCCCATGGCACTTAGTAAAATAAGGTTCTGGTGCTCAAGGAACCAGGTGATGCTCCCACACACAACGGTCCCTAACAGCTTCTTCTATAACATGGAGCCTCATAGAATTTGAATCTTCTAGCAACAATGATAATAGAATCAAGTGGGAAATAAGGTGCATTAAAAGCAAAAATCCCTAGTAAATTTAATTTACAGGATGATTGATAAAGACACCATATATAGCTATCTTAAGTGAAGATAGTGTTGAAGTCAAGAAGAGTTCAAATGTGGTCTCAGATACTTACTTATCCTGAGTAAATTACTTAATCTCTATTTTTCTAATTTTCTTCAACTGTAAAATGGGATTAATTATGCCCCCACCTTACAAGGTTTTTATGAAGATCAAATTAAATATTTGTGAAGCGCTGTGTTCAGTCATTGACATGTAGTATGTGTGTGCTCTTTAAATGGTTAACCCTTTCCCCCCATTGTGACTAAATTCTGACCAAATGTGGCAATTCTATACTTATTGATAGATGCTTACATTGTCTTAATGAATGTGGGAAAAGAAGACTAGAGTAAATACAAAGTACCATCAACTAATTGTTTTGCTGTTTAATATATATATATATACAGTTACAATTACCTGCTAAAGTCATAATAACTCCTATTTTTCAGACAATGAAGCAGTCTCCTCATCAGTAACATGGGAATAATAATATTTGTACTATGTCTCTTATAGCATTATTCTGACAAACATGTTTCATAATGCTTAATAAAACAAAAATATGAGTTAATATTTTCCTTATGTTATTCTGGTGCATTGTCATGCCATGGAGGGGGTATCCATAGGTTCTTAAAGTCTATGCCAGTGGAGTACATTTTTCTAGTTTTTCTAAATTAGGAAGGCCCTTATCTTGGCTCCTGTCAACCATGCAGACTATGAGGCCTACATGATCCATAATACTCTTGAATAGAGACAGAATCAGATAAATATAATTAGAAATATTTGGAAAAATAAAAAAATAAAACAGATAATAAGAATAATATATTTTAAACTGCCCTCAACTATCTTTATATATTTTATTAGTACTTCTTTATGTTTGAGTTTGAAACCAACTACTACAAAACAGTTCTTGTGGGCTGTCTAAGAGCAGCCTAGGTAAATGAATAGACTCATCAGCAAGTGGTTGACAACACATTGTGACCACCCTAATGGCTGAAAATACAAATTAATGACAAACATAGTTCCAGATAAAATCTCAGATATTTACTATATCTGTAGCAGCAAGAGCAATAGTGATAGTAATTGTCAAAGTACTCTATTTTCTCTGTCTAAATTACAATCCTCATATTGTCTGCCTCTTTTCATGGTAGTTCTATTCCTCATTAGAACTGTCACTCTCTCAACCTCCTTTGGTAATGATTATATCTTTTATCCTAGATCTCCCTCTGATATTTTTTTATTTATTAACCCACTGTAGATTTTATGGAGAGCAAATAGTAAAAGCTAGCATTTTACAAAGTGCTTCAATGTTTTTGGTACTTCACATTGGATAATTCATGCAGTCCTTACAATAATTTTGTGAGGTCAGTTTATTATCCTCATTTTACAGGTAAGAAGACTAAAGTTGAGAAAGATTTTGGTATTTACCCAAGGTTACACAGTTACTAAATCAGAAGTCAGATTTGACCCTAAATTTCACTATGTTTTGTTTTCTAAATACTGTTCCACCTAAATTCCCTAAAGGGTCATTTGTGATTATGATTCATTTACTCTTCCTGACCATTCTTAGAATGAAGGTTTCCCTTGGCTATAGCAGGTCATGAAACAATTGAAGAAGTCTCAATCAAGACACTCCAGGGAAACAGAAAGATTAAATATATCCCCAAGAGCCTAGTTTGGCTCTTGAGATTTGGGAATAAACCAAAATGTTCTTGGCATTCCAATGAGAACTGGCTGAGTGGGCTATAATGTAACCGGATGGTGAATATATGCTGACTTTTCACATTGTTTCATTTGATAGATGAGCACTGGGCCAATCCCTCAGCTCCAAATTGGGGTGAGTACATTTGGACTATATTAGAAGAATAAAAAAAGACTTAGGGAGGGGGGAAGATTTATGCCTATGAAAAAGTCTTTTTTGTTTTCTTTAGTAGAACTTTTTTAATATTTGAAAATATTGGAGAAATTAAACAAGAAAGTGACTGAATTGAGGTGAAATTGATGCTTCGCTCTTTGAAAATCTAGAGAGGTGAGGGATCTTCCCACCAAAGACAATTATAAAAAAGAATGCCTGAAAATCACTGAAAGATTTCATTCTCAGAGATATAACCCAGAAAAGAAAACATTCTCTATTTCAAAGTAGGACACCAATTTGACTACTGGAATCAATTCTAGACTGTCTAATCTCATGAGAAGAACATGAATTATATTGTATATATGCTTCTGCTTGTTTTTACAACTGGCATAAGTGTTTCTGTGTGTCTTTGAATCTGAAAGTAGGCCTGTGTATATAGTTAAATATTTGGTTGAAGGTCTCATTTTTGATCATATAGAAGCATAATATTATAAAGTCGTACTTTCAGAGCTGGAACAGATCTTGCAGAAGCTCATTCAACAGATGTGTAAATATTTGCCAGAAAAATTATGATTTTGCCCAAGTTCACATGAGTAATAAATGGAAGAATTAGCATTATAAACTCAGATTTTTTACTCTGTCTAAAGATATGGACTTAGTATATAACCACTATTTAACCCAGTTTCATGGCTCTACAAACTGTCAAAAATATTTGCATACTAGTGACATCTTGGGTACTGTATAGAGAAGTAGTCTATAGATTTCTTGTCTGCTTGATCCCTAAACCAATTTTTCAATTATATAATGGTTAGAAACCATGTTTAATCTAAATTCTCTCTCTACAGCTTTCCCTATGTTTTACATTAAGTGCTTAGTAAAAATTCTTTTGAATAAATACAAGAATGAATGTGTGTTCATTTCATTTCTATATAGTTAAAGATATATTTTATATATAATTATAAATATCTATATTTGAAGGTACACATAAAAGTGAGTATAATTGTATTTGCACACCAGTACATGTATCTGTATTATGGAATATAGCAAATAATACTCTTTTGGATTTTAGGACACTGGCAAGTAGTTTAAATTCTGTTAATAATTGCCACTTATAAAATAAAGGTTGTAGCAGATGAACTCTCAGATTCTATAGACTTTCAATTAATAATTAGAAATTTATAGGAAAGTTTTATGTGTAATCTGTAGTTGATATTTAATTTTAGTGTATGTCAGCATCTAGGTGAACTTTCTCTTTTCATGTTTATAAGAGAATCAGAGAGATATTTTCTTGTCAAATTAACTGGGGTTCCTATTCCCAAGACAGCATTCAAGCAGAAAGAAGAAATTGGGAAAACCTTCTTTCTGGATACTCAAATTTAGAGACTTGAGAACTCTACTTAAAGTACTCTTTAGTCACAGATTTGGGCTTACTCATGTATTCCTCCTTTCACTAGGAAGAGTATATCTCCAAATATGTCAGCAAAACATTCAATTCCACCCAAGTATTTTTTAACTGGAATTCCCAAAAAACTCTGCAGAGGAAGGTGAATACAATTTTGATTGTCATTGGTGGTCAATCTGGAATTTCAGTTCTTGATTATAAAAAATCAATGAATTGAGTAATTTAATCACATTTTACAAAAGTGCTCCTATGATACCTCTTTACCATATGACAATAGTTTTTGCTCTCATGGGTAGTATCTAACTATAAATGGTCCCAATGCTCATCACAGCATCACAGTCACGTATCACTTGATAGAGGATTATTCTGACAAAGGTCAGATAGGATAATCACTAGCAAGTTATTCATTAAATGGTAAAGATTTTTTGATCACACAACTCATGAAGTTCACCTACTAAGCTATGGAGGTAATTTATTTTTTTTTCCTGGACAGACACTCCATGCCAAGAAAATCAGGGATCTATTGAAGTAGATCAAAAATATAAAATCCAAATGTTTCATAGTAGGGGACTTGATATCAAGGGGTATAAAGCAAAGAATGACAAGGGAAATAAAATGATTTTAGAAGTTTTGTTAATGGTATATACTTATAATTAGGAAGTTTGAAAAAATTTTATGAAGGGGATGAATGATTCAAAGAGATATTAAACTGAATTAGAAAAAACATAGCTTCAGTAATAGAGTAATAATGCAATTGAACTATTTAGTTCAATTATCTACCAATATGTAGAAAGGTCTGTTTAAGTTGAAGAATATCCAGAAGACTGTAAGGAGAAAGAAGGGCCTGAATCCTATTACTCTTGTGGTTCCCTGGAAATTTTCACTTAAGAAATGCAAGTATGAAGGTGTGTTATATAACAAAGAGAATTTAGGGGCTAGGTGGCACAGAGGATAGAGTACCAGCCCTGGGGTCAGGAGGACTTGAGTTAAAATCCAGCCTCAGACACTTAATAATTACCTAGCTGTGTGACCTTGGGCCTTGTGACCCACTGCCTTGCAAAAAACAAAGAGAATTTATAGCCACATTCTTGAAATCTTGTATATCCAAAGCTCTTTGCCTTTCAAATTGTTTCTTGGGCCAATTTCTGTCAGTTACTGTATTTTTGCTGATTTCATTCAAGAAATCAATTGAAATTTCCTCACCAAAAAGAGGACATAAATCAGAAAGGGATTATTGTACCAAATTCATTTTACTAAAGATGTAAAACCAGAAAATAACAGGTGGAGAAAATGTGCCAAATTTAAAGTGATATAATTTAATAAACATACTTGCCAAGTTTTCCTGTGGAGTACATGTTGTGATGCTAAATAAAAATTAGACTTCTAATTCATTCCTCCAAATTCTGAGATTCATTGAAAGATGATAGCTGTTTTCCTCCCAATTTTAATTGAAGCTAAAATTAAGCATTAAAAAACCCAGTCAGAAGCCTTAACAAAATCAACAGTTTCATATATTTAATGCCTCCGGCAATGATTTGGTCTTCATTCCCTGATCTATATATTGCATATTTTTCAGGACCTGATTGCCATGATCTTTCTGGAACATTTGAGACTTTGGAGTTCCAGTTACCAGTGGCCTCACATGACGCACAATGTCTCTTATGAATGATTCACATTTTTCTACATCCACATTCTTCCTGGTGGGCATCCCAGGTCTGGAGTACCTACACACTTGGATAGGGATTCCCTTCTGCTCCCTGTATGTGGTGGCTGTGGTAGGGAATATGACGATACTATCTGTAGTACGGGCAGAAAGAAGCCTACATGAGCCCATGTTCTTCTTCCTATGCATGCTTTCTGTCACTGACTTGGTCCTCTCTACCTCTACTCTGCCCCGAATGCTCTGTCTTTTCTGGCTTAAGTCACATCAAATTGCCTTTGATGCCTGTCTAACTCAGATGTTTTTTATCCATAGCTTCACAGCCATGGAATCTGGCTTCTTCTTAGCTATGGCCTTTGACCGTTATGTAGCTATTTGCAACCCATTGCGCCACACTACCATTCTTACTAATGCTCGAATAGTCAAGATTGGTGGAGCTGTAGTTCTTCGGGGTATAGCTTTTTTTTCTCCACACCCTATCTTGCTCAAGCAATTGCCCTACTGTCGGACTCGAATCATAGCTCATACTTACTGTGAGTTCATGGCAGTGGTGAAATTGGCTTGTATGGACACAGGTTCCACAAAGCGTTATAGTTTAAGTGTGGCCTCTGTAATTGGCTCCTGTGACGGCTTCTTCATTGCTATCTCTTATGTCTTGATTCTCCGTGCTGTCTTTCGCCTCCCATCCCGTGAGGCTAGCCTTAAGGCCTTGGGAACATGTGGCTCCCATGTCTGTGTGATCCTTGTTTTCTACTCTACAGCTGTATTCACATTTCTCACCCACCGCTTTGGACACAATGTTCCACCTCAGGTTCACATTTTCATTGCCAATATATACTTGTTGGTTCCGCCTTTCCTCAATCCCATTGTATATGGTGTCAGGACAAAAAAGATCCGAAACTATGTCCTTGGGGCATTGAGGGTTAAGTTTGTCTGATTGTGATAGAGCTAACAATAGATATAGTAACAGATAAAACTAAAACTTAAAATTGAAGAAAGACTAAAGAGTCCATCTCTCCCTTTTACATGGTGATACATGATTTCTTATCAGTAACTCTGACACTGTATCAACTATTTTAGTGACAGAAAAGAAAATTTCCCATCTACATTTTGACAATTTTCATATCATTTCTTAGGGAATATTGAAGCAATATTTCTAATAAAGAGAAGAATAGCTGTACCAAAAACGTCCTCCTATTTCCTGCTATTCTAGATGAGTTCTCCTGCTTCCTTTCCTTCTCTAGGGAATGACTTATAGGAGGGGAGTAACAGATAGGATACTATAAAGCCAATAGTCCTGCATGAATATGTTTAAGCAGAATAAATTTCTGAATAACTCTTGATGAATTATGAGGAAGAAGGTATAATTTATGTATTTAATGCTGCATGTTAAGAGTAAAGGAAGTGATGCATATCATCACCCTTTGTAAGTTACAAATGCATGAAACATGTTGTGCCAATATGAACAATCTGATATATATGTAAATATATATATCCATATATATGACAGAGTATTAAATTTTAAAATCCACTAAAAGAAGCAACCAATCAAATATTCATCCAGTAAAATGACTCACCTTTAAGGAACTTTTTTGTCAGCAGATAGGGTAGCATGTGTTATAAATATATGTGTTTATATGTCTACAAACATATACATGATTATGGATATATAAAAATGTTTCTTTATTATATATGTATATTATTTAGAAATACAAAATAAATATAATAAATATTGTGAAAGAAATACAATAGCATTTGATCAATTTGCTTTTTACTTTATACAATGTAAGTGAAATTAAAAAATACTTGATATGGAAGCTAATCTCATTAAATTCTTGTTATAAAAATATATTTAAAATTCCCACAGAGATACCAAGTAACACACACATAGACATGTATATATATATATAAATATTATATAAAATAATTCCGTCTTATCAAGTTAGATTCTTAATAGGTATATAAAAATCATTCACAATTAGTAAACAATTAACATAATTAATAATATAAATAGTAATTATTATATAAAGTCACATAGATGCAGTGAAACCCACTGGAAAAATATGTCTTATTTATGGTAAAAAAGTAAAATATTCTATAGACACAAAAGGAAGTATTTAATTTGATGAAAAGTCTAAAATCAAGAAAAAAATTGAAATAAACACAATCTATTCATCTGAACAAGGCAGTAATAATGTTAACTCTCCCTTTTTTGTTTGATATAATTCTAGAAACATTAACAATAGTAACAATGTGAGAAAAAAGCAAAAAAAAACCTAGACATAGAATGACCATCAAAAGGAATGATATTTAAAAATTGTTCGTTTTTGATGATTATTTACTGTGAGTAATGTAAAACTGACATCAAGGGCAATGGAGAACTATGTATCTCTTACAACTCCAGGACAAATGAAAATGTTTTATGATATACAGAGAGGTTTTAATGCATGTACCAAATAAAAGCAGCATGTTTACACAAACAAGTCCTCAAATAGAATAGTTGCTTTTTTAAAAATATATATTTATTTGTTTATTCTTATATTTTGGACAAATAATGTTTTGTTATACATTACTAAAATATTTTTGTTTAAGAGTAAACATAATAGCCCCTCTCCCAAAAATTATAGAACCACATGAGCAATAAAGGGGAGAAAAAAAATAAAATTAAAATAATAATAATAATAATAATTGTAGGTATGGCTAGGTGGCACAGTGGACAGAGCACTGGTCCTGGAGTCAGGAGAACTAGAGTCCAAATCCGGTCCCAGACACCCAACAATCAGCCAGCTGTGCGACCTCATGCAAACCACTCCATCCCCATTGCCCTATAAAAACAAAACAAAAGACCCCAAGTAAAATAAAATAGTAATAATAATAATAATAATAATAATAATAATAATAATAATAATAATAGGGGCAGCTTGGTGGCAGACAGCTCACTGGCCCTTGAGCCAGGAGCACCCAGGTTCAAATTTGGCCTCAGACACCCAACAATCACCCAGCTGTGCGGCCCCAGGCAGGTCACCCAGCCCCATTTGCCCTGCAACCCCCCCAAAAAATTAATAATAATAAAAAATTTGCTTCACTCTGTGTTCCAACACCACCAGCTCTGTCATGGGTAGATAATATTCTTTATGATAAGTCCATCCCAAAAGTTACTTCCATATTTTTCCACTGTTGCCATTGCTTATTGGAACTCCCTCCATTCGTACTTCTCTACTACCATGAACTATATTTTCTCTTTCCTTTCACTCTATCTCTGCTGCAAGGTAGTTGAGTGGTGCAGCAGACAGATCCCCGACCCTGGGGCCGAGAGGCTGAGAGCCCCCATACCACCCCTTAGGCCCAGCATCCACCTGGCCATATGGCCCCAACAGGCCATCTAATCCCAGCCCCTAGGAAAATGTAAAAAAAGAAAATGTGTTATATCTAACCACTCTCCCCCCATGGTCCATCCTCTCCTCCATCATTCACATTCCTCATCTTTCTCCCATCCCCCTTCTCTCCTTCTTACTACAGATGTCTATACCCCCTTGAGTATATATGCCATTTCCTCTCCTAGCCACCTCTGATGAGAGCAAAGATTCCCTCATTCCCCCTTGTCTTCCCCCATTCCATATCACTGCAATAGCTCATGGTAATAAAGAAAAATCTTATTATATGAAATATCTTAGCCTATTTCTCCTCTCTCTTTTCTTTCTCCCATTATATTTTCCTTTTTTGTATTGACTCCATTTTTACCCCACAATATATCTTCAAATTCAGTTTTCTTCTGTGCTTCATCTATAAAAGCTCTTTCTACTTGCTCTATTAAATGAGAAGGTTCATATGAGTATTCTCAGTATCATTTTTCTATACAGGAATACATGCAGTTCATCATCATTAAGTCCCTCTTATATTCCCCTTCTCCTCCACTCTTTATGCTGTACCTGTGTCCTGTATTTTAAGATCAAACCTTCTGCTCAGCTCTGGCCATTCTAACAGGAACATTTGAAATTCTGCTGGTTCACTGAAAGTCCATCTTTCTCCCTGGATGAGGACATTCAGTTTTGCTGGGTAGTTGATTCTTGGTTGCATTCTAAGATTTTTTGCCTTCCGGAATATTATATTCCAAGCTGTATGAGCCTTTAATGTAGTTGCTGCTAAGTCCTGTGAGATCCTGACTGCAGCTCCATTATATTTGAATTGTGTCCTTCTGGCTGCTTGTTATATTTTCTCTTTGACTTGGGAGTTCTGGAACTTGACTATAATATTCCTGGGGGTTGTTTTTGTTGGATCTCTTTCTTGGGGAGATTGGTGGATTCTCTCCATTTCTATTTTGCCCTCTGCTTCTAGGATATCAGGGCAATTTTCCTGTAATAATTCTTTGAAAATGATGTCAAGGCTCTTTTCCTGATCATGAACTTCCAGTATTCCAATAATTTTTAAATTATCTTTCCTTAATGTTTTCCATATCTGTTGTTTTTTCAATGAGATGTTTCACATTGTCTTCCAATTTTTTATTCTTTGGGTTTTGAAGTATTGAATCCTGATTTCTCGTAAAATCAGCAATCTCCCTGAGTTCAATTCTTTGTCTGAAGCATTTGTTTTCCTCAGAGAGCTTTCTTATCTCTTTATTCATCTGGCCAATTTTGCTTTTTAAAGCATCTTCTCAATAACTTTTTGAATTGTTTTATCCATTTGACCTATCTGGCTTTTAACATGCAATTTTATTCAGCAGTTTTTTGGATCTCCTTGACTAAGCTGCTGACTTCATTTTCATGCTTTTTCTGCACCTCTCTCTTTTCTTTTCCCAATTTTTCCTCTATTTCCCTCACTTGATTTTCAAAGTCTTTTTTGAGCTCTGCCATAGCCTGAGCCTAATTTCTGTTTTTCTTGGAGTCTTTAGATGCAGAAGCTTGTGCTTCCTCATATTCAGATTGAGTGTTTTGATCCTTAATGGGATCACAGGCTAAGTATTTCTCAATGGTGTTCGTCTTTTTCTCTGCTTACTCATTTCCCCAGCCAGTGCCTGTTTTTGGGATGCTTCCTGAGCTTTTGAGTATTGGTGGGACACACCACACACAAGGATCTCTGGGTGAGGCTCTGACTTCCCTCCCAGTCTGTGAATGACCATAAGCACACCCCTCTGCCACAAGGATGAGGTGGGGGGCCTGCTGTTCTTTTGGTGGGCCCTAGAATGCAATCAGGATCTGAATGTGGTCAGAGCCCCAAAGTCCTGTTGCAGGGGCAAAGGACAGAGCTCAGCAGTCTCTCTTCACTCCCCTCCCTCAGCTCAACAGGCTCATGCCCTGGGGGCTCCTGCTTCCCAGCCTTGCCTGCTTCTGTTTCCTGGATCAGGGCTGGGGAAAGACCACACTGCTTGCTGTGTGCCCTGAGGGCTGGGCTCCATGTGCTTGCTCTGGCAGAGGTACCCCGCTGTTCCCCCACTTTGTGCCCGGTGCTCCTCGGGGTGCAGCTCAGGACACTCCCCAGCTGCTGTGAGCCGCAGCTCCCAGCTTCCTGGGGCTGCCTCCGGGAGGCAGAAGTTCTTTGGCTCTGGCAGGCCACCCCTCTGGCAGGCTGCCTCTCCGATCCCGGGGAGCAGAGCCTTTCTGCTCTTTTCCAGGTTACCTTGAGTAGAACTGCCTCACTGGGCCCCTTTGTGGGTTCTGTCTCTTGAAAATGTAGTTAGAGTCCTTAGCTTGTAAGTTTTGATCCAGAGCACCTAAGAGGCCTGTCCTCTCCTATTGCCATCTTGGCTCCACCCGCTCGCTTTTTTTTTAAAGATTTTATTTGAGTTTTACAATTTTTCCTCCCAAACTTGCTTCCCTCCCCTCCATGGAAAGCAATCTGTCAGTCTTTATTTTGTTTCCATATTGTACATTGATCCAAACTGACTGTGCTGAGAGAGAAATCACATCCTTAAGGAAGAAACAAAAAGTATAATAGATAACACGATCAGACAATAAGATATTTGTTTTTTTCCTAAATTAAAGGGAATAGTCCTTGAAATTTGTTCAAACTCCACAGCTCTTTATCTGGATACAGATGGTATTCTCCATTGCAGACAGCCCAAAATTGTCCCTGGTTGTTGCGCTGATGGAACAAGCAAGTCTATAAGGTTGAACATCACCCCCATGATAGGGTGTACAGTGTTTTTCTGGTTCCGCTCATCTCAGCATCAGTTCATGTAAATCCCTCAGTTCCCATACCTCCTTGTTTCTAATAGAACAATAGTGTTCCATGATATACATATACCATAATTTGCTAAGCCATTCCCCAATTGAAGGACATTTACTTGATTTCCAATTCTTTGCTACCACAAACAGGGCTGCTATGAATATTTTTATACAAGTGATATTTTTACCTTTTTTCATCATTTCTTCAGGGTAGAGACCCAGTAGTGGTATTGCTGGATCAAACAGTATGCTCACTGAATAGTTGCTTTTTTTAAAAAAAAAAGAACTGGATAGACACTATAGAATGAGAACATTAGAAACCTGGAATCCATCAATCAATGTGTTTTTAAACACTCATGGAATTTGAATAATACACTACAGTCATCATGTTTAAACCATAGAAGAATCCCACAAAAAACTCACCCAATCTTTTTTTGAAGACTCCCCCAAGGGAAACTCACCATTTTCCAAGGAAAATCATCTCACTTTGAAACAGTTATAATTAGGACTTTTTTCTTACATTGTCTCATTCCCTTCTTTGAAACTTTCACCAATTATTCCCCATTCTGTCAATTGCAGTCAAACAAATAGACCTAATCCTAATCTCTCTTTCTTATGACAACCTATCAAATATATGGTAACATCTATTATGTCTATCCCATTTCCCTAAAGTTTTATATATGTATGACAAAAATGTCCAATTCTGAAAACCTATGATCAGAAGTCATGTTCTCCAGGTGTTCACTAGTCAGACTGTGTTTTTGTTATTTTGGTCCAGTTTTTCAAAACCTTTCCTAAACTGAGACACTCTAAACTGATCCCAATATTACAGACTTTTGACTAGATGAGAGGCTAATATGTGGATCAGAAACTAGAAGCTATGCTTCTCTATGCATCTGAAGACGACATTACCTTTTCTGACTTCCCTATTATACTCTTGATGAATAATTAACTTGTAGTTCACTAAAAGATTAATTTCATTAAAATAGAAAAAAATAAAACCTTACTACTCAACCATGCCTTGCCTAGAATATATTTGGTAAAACAATTTTTTGAATTCAGATGTGAAATTGATTTTTGTCCTATCATTTTGACCTTTATTTAATATTTTATTTCCCCCCCCAGTAACATGTACAAACAAGCTTTAACATTCATTTTTAAAATTTTGTTCTAAAGAAAGCATGTTATTTGAAACCGGTTAAAAATGTGTAGTCTTGCAAAACATTTCTATAATAGTTATGATGTGAAAGAAAACTATGTCCCCAACCTCCCACAAAAGAAACCTCCAAAATGAAATAAAAAAAGTATGCTTCAATCTATATTTAGATACCATCAGATCTTTCTCTGGGAATGGATGGCATTTTTTACCTTAAATCCTTGAGAGTTGTCCTGGGTCACAGCACTGCTAAGAAAAGCTAAGGCATTCATAATTGATCATCTTACAATATTGCCGTTACTTTGTTCTTTGTATATTCAGTACATTTTCCATTACATCTGCTCATCTAAGTATTTCTAGGTATTACTGAGAGCATGTTGCTCCTCATTTTTTTAAATAGTTGAATAGCATTCCATTATAATCACATATCATAATTTGTTCAGCCATTCCCCAACTGATGGGTATCCTTTTAATTTCCAGTTCCAATTCCAATACCACAAGAACAGAGCTGCTATAAATATTATTACACATTTAAGCCCTTTTTCTTTCTCATTTTTTTCATTTCTCCTTGAATACAGACCTAGCAGTGGCATTGCTAGGTCAAAGGATTTCATAATCCTTTGGGCATAGCTCTAAATTGCTTTACAGAATGGTTGGATCATTTCACAATTCCTCCCATAATGCATTAATGTCTCCTTTTCCCTACTTCTCTAATATTTGACATTTTGCCTTTCAAAAGAAATTTTTGTAATTTGCATTTCTCCAAAAAATAGGGAGTCGGCACATTTTAAAAAATATGACCATAGATAATATTGATAACCTCATCTGAAAACAGTTCATATCTTTTTATCACTTATCAATTAGGGAATAGCACTTATTTTTAATAAATTTGATGCAGTTTTCTATGTTTCAAAAATATTTCAATCTTTTTCTCCACATTCCTCCACATTTAGTATTGCTAACTGTATTTCCCTCAATCTCTTTCCCACTCATTTTCAATTATTCTATTCTCTCTTTCTCTCTCCTTTCACCCTTTCCTTCCTCAAAGGTGTTTTGCGTGATACTAATTCCCATCCATCACCCTATCCCTTTCTCCCAACCCCTTCCCCTCCAACTTTTCTCTAGGCTAAAACAGATTTCTATAACCAATTATTCCCTTTTTGAGTCAATTTTGATGAAAGCAAGATTCAAATACTCCCTCTCATTTACCCCCTCTTCCACTACATTGCAAAAGCTTTTTCTTGTATCTTTTATGTGAAAAAATTTACTATAATCTATCTGGTCCTTTTCTTTTCTCCCAGTACATTCCTATGTCACCCATTAACTCCATTTTTAAACACATTATCCCTTCACATTCAATTCCTACCATTGCTCTGTCTATATATCTCCTTCTAATTGCCCCAATAAATGAGAAACTCATAAAATCATATGAATTATAAGTATTAACTTCCCATGTAGGAATATAAACAGTTCAACACCATTAAGTCCTTTATAATTTGATTTTACTGTTTGCCTTTTTATGCTTCATTTGAGTCTTATATTTGAAGATAAAAATTTGAAAGGCCCCATTTCATTGAGTGACCACCTTTTCCCCTGAAAAAGTATGGTCAAAATTGCTGGGTTGTTGATTTTTGGTTGTAATCAAAACTCTTTTTTGTTCTGTAATGTCATATTTCAAGTCCTATAGTCACTTAATGTAGAAGCTGCTAAATCTTATGTAATCTTGACTGAGGTTTCATCATAATTGAATTGTTTCTTTCTGGTTGCTTGTAACATTTTCTCCTTAACCTGGGAGCTATGAAATTGTGGTACAATATTACTAGAAGTTTCCATTTAGGGATCTCCTTCAAGAGGAGTGGATTCTTTCAGCTTCTATGCATTTGCTTCTAGAATATCAGGGCAATTTTCCTTAATTTCTTGAAAGATAATGTCTAGCCTTTTAAAAAGTTTTTATAATCATAGCTTTCAGATAGTCCAATATTTTTTAAATCAAATTTCTTTTATTTTTTACAGTTTCTCATTCATCTTGATTCAGTTATTAGTGCTGCTTCCATCTGAAGGAGCATCCTTCTGTAAGTCTTGCCTTTCCTCCAGTGAGCTAACAGAGCACATTGGAGCATCCGACACAGAGAACCACTGTCTGTGTGTGGCTGAAGACCAGGGTGATTTTATAGCACCCAGGGCACTTTACATCCATGAAATAGGAATTGGTGCTCTGCACCAGGCATTTCTTCTTGTGCTTCTGCTTCTCCTCCTCAGGAGAGGGGTGCAGGAGGTCTTTAGTGAGAGGTATGTTGGCACGGGGAGATCTTTACTGCTGGAAAGGTGATAGTCCAAAAATTTTAAAGTGATCTCTTCTGGATCTATTTTTCATGTCAGCTGTCTTTCCAATGAGGTATTTCACATTTTTCTTCTAGTGTTTCCTTCTTTTGATTTTGTTTTAGTGTTCTTTGATTTCTCATAAAGTCCTTTTACTCAATTCTTCCCTTTACTCAGTTGTATATTTTAAGGAATTATTTTCTTCTGTGAGCTTTTGTATCTCCTTTTTCATTTTGCTAATTCTGATTTTTAAGACATTCTTCTCTTCATGGGCTTTTTAATACCTCTTTTCAATTTGACCTAATCTTTTTCATTGAAATTTTATTTTTCCAATTCCAGTCTAAAATTTAAGGTGGAAAGTGAACAGCTAATTGGAATTGGAATGATTAATAAGGTGTTATTTTTAAACAATAATATTTAAGCATGGTTTCTTATATAAATTAGATAAAGGAAAATTTCAGCTCAAAGATTTCAGATAAACATTAGATCTCAAGATAAAATGAATGGTCAAAACACTTTTAAAGAAGGAGTCATCAAACATATTTGTGTTGTGGATTCTTTGGCCTGTCTGGTGAATTATCAGACAGTTTAAAATAACTGAATCATTAAACAGTTTAAAATAATTGAAGGACAGTTAAGAAAGAGAGATGTATATTTTTTCCTATTCATGCTTACAGATATGCTGAAATCTATCCATAAACTCAAGTCTATCTATACTATCTTAAGAATCCCTTCACTAAATAATGCAATTATGGTGACACAAAGACAAATAATGGAAGAGGCAGAGCCAAGATGGGGAATAAAGGCAGGGACTCATATAAGTTTTCCCCCAAACCCCTCCAAATATCTTGAAATAATGACTCTAAACAAATTCTAGAACCCTATAAAAAGATGGAGTGAAACAATTTTCTCCCCAAGATAGCTTAGAAGTTTGATAAGAAAGGTCTGTTTCACCAGGATAAGAGAGAAACCCAGTGGTGTTCAGGTAAACCTACTGCTGACCTGGCCTCAGCAAACCAAGAACAATCCTATTGAATCAGCAATGGCTGCAGCTGCTTCCAAAGCTCTCAACCCTCTGATAGTAAGTGGTGAAGCTATTCAGAAGGAGAGGAGTTTCCTTGTTCATACTGAGGCAGGACTTTGTTGCTTTGCCCCTACTCAAATGTGAATTGCAGCCCTAGGTAGCAGTCCCAGGGTGAGGAGAAGTAGTGAGCTTGAGGCCTTGGGAGTAGGGACTCTCCTCACAGTTACAGGGCAGAAAAGAGTGCTTACAGATCATCACAAACCAGAACTCAAGCCAAAAGTGTAGATAATCCTACCTTAGAAAAACTAAAAACTTACAGGTCCCTAGAAGTATCTCTGAAACCAGCTTCACGAAACACCTGAAGCTTGGGTCAGTGGTCCCTTCACTGTGGAAGCAAAACCCTACTTTAACAGAGTTAAAAATCAAGTAATCGACTGGGAAAATGAGAAACAGAAAAAATTTCTGATCAGAGAAAGTTATGACAGATCAGAACACTGTCAGAAGAAGATAACAAAATCAAATCTACATTCAAAAATCTCAAGAAGAAATGAATTAGTCTCAGGCAATGGAAAAGCTGAAAAGGGATTTTGAAAATCAATTAAGAAAGAGGGAGGAAAAATTGGGAAGAAAAAATGAGAGTTATGCAAGAAAATCTTGAAAAATGAGAAAACAGCTTTTTTTCAAGGAGACACAAAAGTATGGAAAAATACTTTAAAAACAGATTAGGTCACATGGTAAAATAATTACAAAAAGTCAATGAGGAAAAGAATTTCTTAAAAAGCAGAACTGGCTAAATGGAAAATGAGGTACAAAAGTTCACTAAAGAAAATAATTCCTTAAAAGTTAAGCAAATGGAAGTAATTTATTTTATGAAAAATCAAGAAACAATAAAAAAACAAAAAAATTAAAAAAATCAGGATACAATGTGAAATATCTCATTGAACAAACAACTGACCTGAATTATGAAATTTTGGAAGGGAAAAGACTTTGAATTTTTGCTGAGAATCAACTACATAGCAAAATTTAGCATATTCTTTCAATTGGAAAAAATGTAAATTCAATGAAATAGGAGGTTTTCAAATTTTCCTGATGAAAAGAACAGAGCTTGTTAAAAAAAAATTTGACTTTCCAATGCAAGATGCAATAGAAGCATTAGAAGAATGAAGGAAACTACAGATGGTTATGATTTTGTGATCATTTAAAACTCAAGGGAGCAATTCACCAGAAACTGGAAACTGAAATACATTCCAAAATTTGTCAGAATCCAGACAGTGAAGAGTTATGCCTCAAGAACATGACTTGATTTAGTCCATCAATAGCAGAAATGTCCATCTATAAAACATCTATATTTGGAGAAAATTTGATGATGCAAATATTATATAGAACCTGTGCTAAGTTTGAACCCATTTGCTCTGAGACTAAAGAGATTCAGAAAACAATGCTCTCAGTTGTGTATGGAAATGCTTTGTAACTTTTATTCTTGTTTTGCCTTCTCAGTGAATTTCCCTTTGTGAAAATGAATTGATATTAATTGCTTAAATCGAATAGGGAAATAATCACCGATGCTTATTAGAAGCAGAAGCATAAGGAAAAATATCCTCCACCCTACAAGAGTAGCTAAACTATGAGGGAACTGTAGTAGACACTGGAAGAGTAAATCAGTCTTCAAATCTAAGAAACAAGAGCTGCCTTAAAAAATGTAAATAGGAATGAATAAATATGCTATTCAATAAGATAAATTGTTTACATTCCTATATGGGAAGATGATACTTGTAATTCCTAAGAACTGTATCTCTATTTGCAGGAGCATACTTCGACAGAGTGTGGGCACAAGTTGAATTTGTTGTGATGATATAGAAATATTAACATATGGAAAAATATATTTACATGAAAAGGATAAAAAGGAGAGGTGGAATAGGGTAAATTACATCACATTAAGAGTTACAGGGGCAGCTAGGTGAAACAGCAGATAGAGCACTGGTCCTGGAGTCAGGAGTACCTGATTTCAAATGCAGCCTCAGACACTTAATAATTACCTAGCTGTGTGGCCTGGGGCAAGCTACTTAACTCCATTTGCCTTGCAAAAAAAAAAAAGTTACAATGCACTTGTTAGAGGAGAGGGAAGATGAGAAGGGGTAAGAATTGCTTCAATTTTACTTTCATCAGATTTGACTCAAAGAGTGTATTAACTTACCAGTCTTCCCACAAACTCTCCAGCATTGATTGTTTACCTTTTTTGTGATATTAGCCAATCTGATAGGTATGAGGTAGATCATATGCTTTGATCATTTATCAATTGGGGAATGAATTTTAACCTTATAAATTGCATTCAGTTCTCTAAATATTTTAGAAAGGCAGGGTGGCTAGGTGGCCTAGCGGATAAGCACCAGTCCTGGAGTCAGGAGTACCTGGGTTCAAATCTGTTCTCAGACACTTAATAATTACCTAGCTGTGTGGCCTTGGGCAAGCCATTTTACCCCCATTTGCCTTGCAAAAACTTACATATATATATATATATATATATATATATATATATATATATATATATATATATATATATATTAGAAAGGAGACATTTATCAAAAACCCCTAGATATGAAAATTGTTTTACAACTTTCTATTTTTCCCTCTAATCTTGGCAGCATTGGTTTTATTAGTGCAAATGTGAACTCAGCTCCAGACCAGAGGATTTGGGGCCAGTACCTCCAGGCCACACCCACATCAGGCCTCTGTGTACTCCCTTCTCTTCCAAAGGCTTCCGTCATCCTGAGCCCAGAAACTGAGCTGAACTAAACTGAGCTAAGCTGAGCCTAGACCAGTGCAGCAGAGAGCAGCAGAACCCATGCAGTGTAGTGCAGTGCAGTGAGAATCAGATTACCTCCCAGAACACTCATCACCAACAGCAGCTAAAGGACCAGAAGAGGAGGAAAGAAATGACAAAGAAGACGCCTCAGCAGCTGCAGCATCTTGCTGCACAATGTCCTGTGCTGAGCAGCTTGGAGCCCTTCAAGAGAGCCTGCATGTCCTGCAAGAAGAAGGCTTCCTGTATGTGCTGGAGAGCCTGCAGATCATTCACAGAGCAGTCCTAACTGTTATTCCTTTCTTGGTGAGGGACAGAGTCTGGTTCTGACAAGCACAAGACATCATTGGCTGGCAGCACTTTCTGGGTGCCCAGGAGAAGCTCAGGGCCTGCCTGAGCCGAGCGCAGCCGGCCCTGGCCTGCCTGCGGCTGGCCCAACTTCAAGGCTGCCTGTAGGAGCTGGAGGAAAACTTGGAGATGGCTGGGCTGGTAGCAGATTCCCTACAGGAGATCCTAATAGCTTTGCAAGAGCTACCCCCCCCTTCAGCTGGTTAGCCACCTGCATCACTTGAGCCAGGTGCTTTAGGAGGTTTGCCACCCAGGAGCTTTCATGCCCTCACCGCCCCACCCATGAGGTGACCCACCTGGGATATGCCAACTTTCTCACTTTTCCGGTCAACCTGGAAGAAGCCATGGACAACAACCTGCTGAACACTGAAATCACGCAGCAGCTGCACTTTCTTCAGGACCTTGTCCAGGTCAACTCTGTCCTGGAGGAAGCGGGAATGCTAGGCCTGACAGCTGCACCCAGGGATGACTGGGGAGGGAGAAGCCGGGTCCTGAAGGGTGGGGCAAGGGGGTTGTGTGGAGGGAAGGGAGACTGGCAGAGGGGGTGCCCAGACAATCAGGCCAGGGGGCCACAGGACTGGAGCTCTGTCTCAGTCCCGCGTCTGCTGCAGTGGAAGGACTGGTGCTTGGAGGCTGCACTGGTGAAATACTCACAAACCCAACTCAGGAAAGATTTCTGGAAAGAGGGTGATCCCAGAGCTGGCATAAGAACCAAATCCTTATTGGAGCAAGGACCTGGTGGTGGGTCTAGAGGACAGAGAATTTATGAAGTAGCCTTTAAGTGTTCTATCCAGGGAATTTCTTGGAGGAGTGGCCTCCTGGCTATTTTCCCTGGCTAGTCTACCAGGAACCAGGGGAGGACATGGGTCCGAGACTACATACAGTAAGAGGCACCCTGCCTCTGCACCTGGAATTCTGTGTGATCCAGGACCCAGAGAATCCCTAGACAGCCCTGACAAGATGGTAGCAATCCCACTTCAAGGCTCCTCCTCACAGGGTCTGGCAAGGATAGAAAGGAGATCTGATATGAATCCTCTGGCCCACCCAGGACAGTGAGGCATTTGATTCCCATTAATCTGCAATCATAGAATTAGACTCTGAGGCCCATCCACGATCTGGATTGCCAATCACCATTTGCTGACACTGAACCCAGCACCCTGGCCATTTGACCACCTATCTTATATAAGCTAGGTGCAAAGCTTTGTTTCTTTCTACCTAGTTGGTTCTTTTCTTTACTTTGAAATAAAGTTCTTTAAGCAGAAATGATTTGAGGTGGCAGTTTATCCTCAGAGTTGACAGAGATTCTCAGAACAGGGGCATCAAAGTATAGTGGGATGGGGTTAGGCTGGCTGGTGGCTTGAAGGCCTCTAGGATCACTGTTGGGGAGGGGCAATCACCAGGCCTGGAGCTGCCTCCCAGCTTTTGGCTCCAGATCCATTGAGAAGGGTCTTGAGGTGGAGATGGTATCTACCTGGTGCGTGGTTCAACATCTCAGCTCTAGCGCATTCCTCCAGCCTGCAACCCAAAGAGTCAAGTGTTTCCCCTAGAGACCCATCTCTTGTCTTTGGACCAGATGTCCACAGAAGCCCAAGGGTCAGTTGATGACAGAAGAGAGAATGGGAAGCCAGAGGGGAGGTAGATGCAGCAGAAGGGGGAGAATCAGAGTTGGCTTTATCTTGACTGTGGAGTCCAAGGCTTGTGGCAGGTTTGGTGTATACTCAGTTCCAGACCAAAGGATTTGGGACCAATCCCTCCAGATCATGCCCACCTCAGGCCACTGTATATTGCTCTCTCTTTAAAAGTCCTCCCTCATTGTGAGCTCAGAAACTGAGCTGAACTGAACTGAATGAGCAGAACCAAGTTGATTCCAACAGAGCCTAGACCACTGCAGCAGAGAGCAGCAGAACTGGTGCAGTGCAGTGAGAATCAGATTACCTCCCAGACCACACATCAGGAGCAGTAACTAAAAGATCAGAAGAGGAGGAAGGGGAGGACCACCACTCTGATCGCTTGGTCCCCAAGCTGATGTTAGCCAGGAGCAAGACTGGCTCCTTTCAACCTAGTTGTTTCTTTTCTTTCCTTTTCTTTATTATTTTTTTCTTTTGGTGTTTGCAAGGCAATGGAATTAAGTGACTTGCCCAAGGTCACATAGCTAAGTAATTATTAAGAGTCTGAGGTGGAATTTAAACTCAGGTTGTCCTGACTCCAGGACCCATGCATGCTCTATCCACTGTGCTACCTAGCTGTCCCTCTTTCCTCTTTTCATTGTTTCAAAATAAAGTTCTTTATGGAGAAACATGTACAAGTGAGAGTTTTTACTAGCATTGACTGAACTCAGAGCAGACACACAAGTTTGTAGCTGGAAGGGGGTAGGGGTGGAATTTAAAGGTGCTGGGTATGCAGTGGGATGGGTCCATGCTAGGAGCAGAGGTGGCTTCTGGGTGGATGCCAGACCCCAGAGAGAATAGTCTTGGCCTTCTCCCAGTGAAAAAATCATGAAGAAAGCATTTGCCCACTGGTTCTCCAACGGTTGCCTTCTCCCTAGTTCTTTAAGGCCTCCATACTAAAGAGTCAAAGGTTTCACTAGAGACATGCCAAGAGGCAACCAGTTGTTCCCAGAAGCCAAAAGGATCAGGTGAGGCCAAGCAAAGAGAATGGAGGGCAGGTTTGGGGAAGCTGGGGACCTAGGCAGGAGGTTGGGGGGGAGGGGAGGACTAAAGAGGTGGGTGTCGACAGAGGAATCCAAGGTCTGTGGCAGGTGAGGTGTGAGCTCAGCTCCAGAGGAGAGCACTTGGAGTCAATCCCTGGGGCCACGCCCACTTCAGGGCTCCCTATATCACCCTCTCTGCCGAAGGCCACATTCATTCTGAGTCCTGAAGCTGGGCACAGAGGAGCCCAGCTGAGTCGAGTCCAGTCGAACTGAAGCCAACAGTCGAGCAGCCCAGCAGAGCCCAGCCAAGCAGAGCCCAGCAGAGCAGGGACCTGCAGGGAGGATCAGATCAACTCCAAGAGCAGCAGGAGCTGCAGCTGCAGGAGAAAAGCAGGAAAGGGGAGCACGAGGAAGAAGCCTCAGCAGCCGCAGCACCTTGCTGGAGAATGGCCTGTCCGGGGCAGCTTGGAGCCCTTCGAGAGAGCCTGCGTGTCCTGCAGGAAGAAGGCTTCCTGTATGTGCTGGAGAACCTGCAGATCATCCAGCAGGCAATCCTGACCGTTATTCCCCGCTGGGTGAGGGACAACCCTTGGCTCTGGCAAGTGCAAGACATCGTGGGCTGGCAGCAATTTCTGGACGCCCTGGAAAAGCTCAGGGCCTGCCTGAGCCGAGTGCAGCCGGCGCTGGCCTGCCTGCGGCTGGCCCAGCTTCAAGGCTGCCTGCAGGAGCTGGAGGAAGACTTGGAGGAGGCCGGGCCGTCGGAGGATTCCCTGCAGGAGATCCTGACAGTCTTGGAAGAGCTGGCCCCCCTCCAGCTTGTGAACCATCTGCAGCACTTAATCCAGGTGCTTGAGGAGGTCCGCCCCCCGGGGGGCTTCCGGGCCCTCGCCACCCACCCCGAGGTGGTGGCCCGCCTGGGAAATTCCAACTTCCTCACTTTTCTGGCCAACCTGGAAGAAGCCGTGGACAACAACCTGCTGGACGCTGAAATCACGCAGCAGCTGCGCTTTCTGCAGGACCTTGTCCAGGTGGACTCTGTCCTGGAGGAAGGGGAACGCTAGGCTGGACAGTTCCACCTTCCAATCACTTAAGGGAGGGGCGCGTGGGAGAGCAGGGAGGGCGAAGCCAGGGGCTGGAGGCAGGGGGATGGGAGGGAAGAGACTAAGCACCTAAAACGTGAGCCCGTAGGGGATTGAGGGAAGGAGTAGGATTGCACTTCCAGCACCTGTAGCTCTGGAAGCTTCCCAGGGCTTCCAAGGAGTGAAAGAGCAGGTGACTGGCGACAGGACACGGGAAATACTCAGGGAAAGCTTCTGGAAGAGGCTGGTGTCGGGCCGGCTAACGGAAGAAATAGTTGTTGAACCCAGGAGCCACACCTGATCAGGAACCCACTGGCAGGTCTGGAGGACACAAGAGATGAAGCGGTCTTTAACTGCTCTAGTGCCTCGTCTTCTGGCTGACTTTCCAACTCTAGCCTTTCCAGGGGGAGGGCACAGGTTCAAGACCACAAGAAAAGAGCAGAATTGGCATTTCGCTTGCCAAACGCCTGTTTTTCCAAGTGATCTCGGTGCGCGTTACTTCCTAGGTCACCACTGGCAAAGTGTTAGTAATCAAAGTTTAGGACTCCTCAGCTCAGGATCCAGGGAGGGGACATAAAGCACCCGGCTCCGATGAATGCCCATTATTAAGATCAGACACAGAGAAGGGCCTCAGACTGAATTGCCCATCAGTACTTGCTGACACCAAACCACCACTCTGACCACTTGGTGCCCAAGCTGTTGTTAGCCAGGAGCAAGGCCAAATTTGGCTCCTTCACACCTGGTTGTTTCTTTCCCTTCCTTTTTTCATTGTTTCAAAGTAAAGTTCTTCATGGAGAAATGTGCACAAGTGAGAGTTTTGCATAGCATTGGCAGAACTGGGGGGGGGTAGTTGGGAGGTGAGGGAGGAGGGGTGGAATTGAAAGCTGCTGGGGCTGCACTGGGGTGGGGTGATGGTTGAGCCCAGAAATGGCTCCTGGATGGGGGCCAGGCCCCACAGAGAATGGTCTTGGCCTTGTCCAAGTGAAAAAGATCCTGAAGAAAGCATCTGCCCATTGGTTCTCCAACAGTTGCCTTCTCCCTAGTTCTTCAGGCCTTCATACTAAAGAGTCAAAGGTTTCACATCTCAAGAGGCAACCAGTTGTTCCCAGAAGCCAAAAGGATCAGGTGAGGCCAAACGAAGAGAATGGAGGGCAGGTTTGGGGAACCTGGGGACCTAGGCAGGAGGTTGGGTGGGAGGGGAGGACTAAAGACGTGGGTGTTGAGTCCAGTCGAACTGAAGCAAACAGTTGAGCAGCCCAGCTGAGCCCAGCCAAGCAGAGCCCAGCAGAGCAGAGACCTGCAGGGAGGATCAGATCAACTCCAAGAGCAGCAGTCGCTGCAGCTGCAGGAGGAGAAAAGCAGGAAAGGGGAGCACGAGGAAGAAGCCTCAGCAGCCGCAGCACCTTGCTGGAGAATGGCTTGTCTGGGGCAGCTTGGAGCACTTCGAGAGAGCCTGCGTGTCCTGCAGGAAGAAGGCTTCCTGTATGTGCTGGAGAACCTGCAGATCATCCAGCAGGCAATCCTGACCGTTATTCCCCGCTGGGTGAGGGACAACCCTTGGCTCTGGCAAGTGCAAGACATCGTGGGCTGGCAACAATTTCTGGACGCCCCGGAGAAGCTCGAGGCCTGCCTGAGCCGAGTGCAGCCGGCGCTGGCCTGCCTGCGGCTGGCCTACCTGCAAGGCTGCCTGCAGGAGCTGGAGGAAGACTTGGAGGAGGCCGGACCGTCGGAGGATTCCCTGCGGGACGTGGGGACGGTCTTGGAAGAGCTGACCCCGCTGCGGCTGCTGAGCGGCCTGCAGCGCCTGAGCCCGGTGCTCCAGGAGGTCCGCCCCCGGGGGGGCTTCCGGGCCCTCGCCGCCCACCCCGAGGTGGTGGCCCGCCTGGGGTTCGCCAGCGTCCTCACTTTTCTGGCCAACCTGGAAGAAGCCGCCGACTCCGACCCGCTGGGCGCAGGGATCCCGCACCTGTGCTTTCTTCAGGACCTTGTCCAGGTGGACTCTGACCTGGAGCAAGCAGAATGCTGGGCCTGGCCTTTGCACCACGAGCGCAGGAGGGAGACGCTGGGGATGATTGGGGATGGAGAGGCGGGGTCCCGCAGGGTGGGGCGAGGGGGTGTGGAGGGAGGAGAGACTGGCAGAAGCTGCCCAGACAGTCTGGGCGGGGGTCGGGAAAGAGGAGCTCTGCCTCGGTCCCTCGCCTGCCGCAATGGAAGGACAGGTGCGTGGAGGCTGCAGCCGGGAATAACTCGCAACCCCCCCCCCCCCGCGCCCCGAGAAAGACTCTGGAAGGAAGGGGATCTCGGAGCCGGACAAGCAGCAGAGCCTTGTTGGAGCCGGACCCGGCGGTGGGCCTGGAGGACAGAGACTTGAGGAAGTGGCCTTGGAGGGCTCTAACCCGGGGTCTTCTGAGGGACTCTCCTCCCCGCTGTCTCCCCGCCTCTCAAACCCCAGCCCGTCCAGGGACCGGGCGAGGGGTCGGCTCCAAGGCTGCACACGATAAGAGGCCCAGTGTCCACGTTCGGCTCCCCAGGCACCCCGATTTTCTCGGGGATCCGGGACCCAGAGACATCCTGGGCAGACACCATCAAGACGGCGGCAGCCCCACTTTCAGGATCGTCCCAGGGTCCCGTGAGGATGGAAAGGAGACCTCCCCCGCATCCTCCGGACCACCACCGACAGTGTGGCACTTTGCTCCCACGGATCCCTACGGCCTGGATTGCCTATCGACAGCAAGCCTGGCACCACGGCCATCTGACCACTGGACCGATATTAGCCAGGTGCAAGGCTTTGGTTCTTTTCTTTCCTTAGAAATAAAGTTCTTTAAGTAGAAATGAATCGAGGTGGCTGTCACTGTTATCCTCAGAGTAGACAGAGCTCAGAGCAGGGGCATCAGAGGGTGGTGGGGTCAGGGCAGGCGGGGCTGTGGGGTGGGGTGGAAGTGGGTTAGGGCCAACGGGGAGGGGCAATCGTCAAGACTGGAACTGCCTCCTAGGTGCTGGTTGGCACCAGATGTGGGGGAGAAGGGTCAGGACCCGGAGGTAGCATCTGCCTGGTGTATGGTCCAAGGTCTGAACTCTCCCGAATTCCTTGGGCCTGCACCCCAAAGAGTCAAGGGTTTCTCCACTTCTGGACCCCGAGGCTCAGACCTCATCTTCATGGTTTCGATGGCCCTGGTCGGTGAGGTACTTGACTCCCATGAATCCTCATTCTTTGAATTAGACTCTGATGCACAACCACAGCCTGGAATACCCATCAAACCTTGCTCTCACCAAGCCCAGCATTGGGGTCACTTGACCACCTGATATTAGTCAGTTGCAAACTTTGGTTCTTTCTACCTAACTGATAATTTTCTTTCTTTCGAAATACATTTCTTTAAGTAGAAATGAATAGAGGTGGCAGGTTATCCTCAGAGTTGACTGAACTGTGGCACCAGAGTTTAGTGGGGTGGAGACAGGCAGACAAGGGGTGTAGTGGAAGGAGACTAGGGCCACTGCATGGAGAGGGAATCCCCTAGGCTGCAGCCTACCAGGTATTTGCACCAGATTCCAGGGAGAAAGGTAGAGCGGGTATCTGCTGGTGAATGGTGCAACGGCTGAGCTTTTCACAATTAATTAGACCTGCATACCATAGTTATGGTTTTCTTTCCTGAACTATCTCTGGATGCTGGACCTGTTGTCTCCAGAAGTTACTTTTAGGTCAGGTGAGGACAGAGAAGAGAATAGCGAACTCTTTTGAGCAAATTGGGGATTGAGATGGAAGGTAGATGTGGAGGAATGGTGAGGATCTGGTTTCCAGGTCCTGTGGCTAGTGAAGAATGAACTTTGCTCCAGAGGAGAGTACTGGGGGCCTCCTCTCTGGAGGCCATCCTCACATCTGGTCTCTATATATTCCCTCCTTCAGAAGCTTTACTCATTCTGAGAGTCTGAAAATGAGACCATGTGAGCTGAAGTGGGCTCAACTCAGTCTAACCCAGTAGAGTCTAGGGTTGAGCTTCCTTCCTTCCTTCCTTCCTTCCTCTCTCTCTCTCTCTCTCTCTCTCTCTCTCTCTCTCTCTCTCTCTCTCTCTCTCTCTCTCTCTCTCTCCCCTTAATAATTTTTTAAGAAGTATTGTGTAGAAGAGGCACTTATTTTTCCCCCACAATGTACATAGTTTTCCAGTGTGGTCTAAACTGTTTTAGTTGAGAGAGGGCAAGTGTGGCAGGTTGATGTTGAAAGCTTCTAAGGTTATAGTGAGGCTTTCAATAGATTTGGAACTGCCTCCCAGTTAAATTTAATATTAGTTATCTTTTATGGAACTAGTTGATCTCAAAGGAGTGAAGGAAATGAAGATTATCAGTGTTCCTCATTGCTACCTCTGGTAAACTGGTCCTCTGGCTAATATCCAATAATAAATTTCCTTTCAACACATGAGCTTTTTGTATTTTTTCCTTTTCTATTGTCAATATTATGTGAAACCACAGGATATAATATTAAAGATTGATTTACTCTTCTCTTTTAATTACTGATAGATCAAATATAACACTATTATGTCCCTACCAAATCTTCTTTGACAAGTTGCTGCTACCTCTTCATGGTGACCATTTTTTCAGTATTATCCAGAGGAGTTGTGTTGATATGCAGACATTGCCTCATGGGTCCAATTCCTTCATCTCTAGTCTTCAAGTTTAGTTCAATTCATTTCTGATCTCTTCTTTTTTTATAGGCCAAATCAAACCTGTCACTCAGGTTTACAAAGAATCAGAAATTCCAAATGCAATATTCTATAACTATCCTCAAAGAAAACCCAGATAGGGATATTTATATTAACAAGGTTCAGCATGATGACAATAAGGATGCTCACACTTTCCTTAGGGAAATAACTTCAATGCTTCATTCTTTAACTGTATTAGCTTGAACAGTCTACTTCTGTTTCTCCCTCTTCCACAATCTTCATTCAGTTTAATTCAATAAAAAGAAGTTTGGTGTAGTAGATCATAGTAGATAGGGAATTGACTCATAGTCACTTGCCTTATTTTATACTTTTGAGCTGAATGACTCTGAAAAAAATTGACTTCTCAGTGACTCAGTTTCTTATCTATAAAATGAATGGGCTGAACTAGAAGGATTCTAATATCTCTTCCTACTGTTAAACTCTGATTCTAGAAATCATAGCTCTTATTCTCCATTAATGGAAAAAAATAAAACTGATTCTTTATATTACATGACTATTGTGAGCAAAGAAACCTAAATTTTTTCACTATATTGAATGAATTAATCTCCTATATTTAACTTTTCTACTTGCATATATTTTATTTTTCCAATAAGATTATGAGCTTTCCAAATAAATCCAGACTTCTTTTGAAACCTTAATGGCAACAATCTGTTGTTGGGAACAAAGGTGTAAACATTTTTTATTGACTTTGGAAAAAAATAAAGTTATCTTTACACCTTTTTGTCCAACAACAGGACCTTGTTTCTCAGTTTGATGATTAATACATATTGAATAATCAAAACAGGTACCTCAGATTATTTTACTTGACAAGTCTTCTTGTCGGTTGATCTTTTCTGAGTTAAGTCAGAGAACACACTTTTTTAAAATTCATACAGTATTTTGATTTATAATTCGTGGTCAACTTTTTTGTTTATATTATGGGATCCAGTGGATTCTCCTTTAAACCATCCCATGGAGCTCTTAGAGAGGAGGAACAAAAAGGTTGGAAGTTTTCCTGGATTAATCTCATGGTATGACCTTAAGGTTCTTCATGAATTTATTTTTGACTGGGCTTTCCAGATATATATATATATATATATATATATATATATATATATATATATATATATATATAGATATATATATATATATAGATATATATATATATATATCTTAGACATACTTTTGAAGCCCAAGTCTAACAGTTCTATGCTCCCATTCTCATTACTTCTCTTCCTAAAGACCTTCATGCTGATCTCCATCTTAATATTGTATTCTTATGAATGTAACTGGGCAAATCACAATTTTCCTTCAGTTTTCTCATCAATAAAATTAGTGGGTTAAAATAAATGATCTCTGCATCAAAATCTAAATCTAAGACATATGTTTCTCTTTGATATTTCCAACCAAGCTAGCACCATGCAGATTCTATGCTCTTTCTCTTACCAAGGTCTTGTATCCTTTCCCATGCATAAACTGGTTACTTTTTAGGGACATGCAAAGAACAATGACTTGCCTCAACCTAGAATCAATGTGAGTACCTAGGCATTATGTTTTTTGACCTTCCAAGGGACAGAAGGGGACCAGAGAATCATGGCTTCATGGTCTCCAGAGAGATTAAGTCCATAGAAGAGTTAAGTACAATTTTTTTTAAATAAACTATTAAGTAATTTTTAAAGATACAGAGAAATAATTATCGAATTTTGTTAGTGCTTTTCCTTAATCACATCTTTCTTTTCTTAATTCTATATTGTGAACTCATGACAAATTTATGGTTACTGTTCCAGCATGATGATTCTCTAGTGAAAGGTAGAAAGTAAAAATGCATAATAAATCACAGAAAGGTTCTACAGCTTTTGCCCCCACAGGCAGTGTGATGCTTGCAAAAGTACCCTAGATTTGAAATCATCCATCTCACCTAAGTCTTAACTTCAATTTTTCTACTTATTAGTTGCATAACTCTAGTCAAGTCAAAGTCCCTCAAATTCTATTTCTTAAACATAAAATAAGTATTGATTATCAGTGAAGAAAGTAATTGATCAATCTTTAAGGGATAGAGACAAGGTCCAGATCTATGACAGCATTAGTAGATGAAACTCTGAAGAAAAAAAAAATCTCTATAAAAACTCTCTAGCACATTCACTGCAGATTAAAGAATGAGAGTCTTCTAGGGAACAAAGGGTTAATAGAGCTGCCCAGACAAACTCAGGATGTTTAGAGGCATGTCTTGAACTCAGATTTTTCTGACTTTGGGATCAACTTCCTGTCTGCCATCCTGATTAAACTCTCTAAATTTTAAAATATTCTAGAAATGGGATTATTATCATTTTCAGGAAATGAGTTGATTAGATTTTATTCCTTTTCTAGTAACATAGAGTAATTATTATCATGTGTAAATAGATACACTGTTTTGTTCTTTGATACAACTCAACTGCACCATGAGTTAGATCTTAGTTTCTCTTTTGTCTCTGATCTATGGTATGAACTTCAATTAATTCCTTCCCCTAACTGAGTCTCATTTTATTTCTTTCCAATAAAGGCATTGGGCAACATAATCTCAGGAGGATATTTCAGAATTTACATTCTATAATTTTGCTGAGTGATAATGTTCCTCAGGCAAAGAACAGAAATCAGTGCCATTGTCTGACTTTAGAATCAAGTGTTATGACCCTTCTTCCACTCTTAGGTCATTGTTCCCCTGTTACAAATAATTGCTCTAAGTCTTCCTGTTAACTACCTTTCAGAGATCCATAGATTATAGCTGAAAAAACCTTACAGATCATCTATCTAGACTAACACCTCATTTTACAAATAAGGAAATTAAGACTTAAAGAGGCTAGGTGACTCAAGGTACTTTCTTAAGAAACACGAGTAATAAAAAAAATAAACAAGATTGGAACCCTAGTGCTGTAACTTCAAATCTGGTAGTCTTTGTACAAAATCATATCTATCTATTTTTGGTTTATTACTATTTCTCTATGTGCATTTTTGTATACTACTTGCTGACCCCCCCCACAATTGTATGTCACTATTACTATATACTATGTTAACAAGGGATTCTAAGATAATAAAAAAGTGGGTTTTTTTCCATAATGTTTATATTCAAGGTGGTATTAGGAGAGATGATCCTTGGAGACAAGAAGGATGAAGTCTAAAGTGTAATCATTTCTTAAGTGTGGTCAAAAATCTGTTTCTGGGAAGAGCAGACATGTTCAATAATAATCTCTGGGCATTATCTTATTTGGAAATAATGCTTGATTTGTCCCTATTCATTGAATAAAGTCTCAATCTTTGCATGCTCCAGAGGGGAATTTCAGGTTCACAGACACTGTCCATCAATATTTCTGACTAAGTTATTTGCTCCCCATCTATCAGCTTATTTATGCTTTCCTAGGCTCAAAGCAGGAATCATCACATACATACATATAATATTGAGCACAGAGTATTGAAATCTAAATAATTTTTTTTATTAACTCTCTGTTCCTCTCTAAGAAACCCATTCAGTATCAGTGAGAGAATAAATGTGAACAATAATGTTAGGTAAGGAGAAGATTTAAATATCAACAATTATTGATAATTGAAGACTAACAGAAAAGATATCAATATAGTGCCCAAAAGAGGAACAAAAGTAAAAGAGAAAGAGGATGAGAGAACTCTCAGGGTCAAAGAAAGACAGTATGAATCCTTATCTACTTTCTCTTTGCAATCTCTTCCCATATTCATAGCATAAAGAGATGAAGATCAAATCTATATTCATTCAGTGGGCAATATCTACACATATTATGGCTTATGAAAATATTAGAATGATACCACACCATATGAAATAATAAATATTTAGAATATAGTGAAACATGAGAAGACTTTATTCATCCCAGTCACCTATGGGATAGAGAGAGAACACAATACTGCATTGAACTAAAAAATATATTTTTATCAAACCTCATTTAACTCTTTTCCCTACTTAGTTAACCATAAAGGATCTATCTTTAGAGGGCAGTCAAGGAAAGCAGTATGGAAGGAATGAAGGGGAAAAGGAGTATAAAGAGAGGAGAGAAGAAAAAGGGGAGGAAATGAGGAAAAGAGAAAGGAAAGAATAAGAAGGGAAGGAGTAAAGGGGAAAAGATGAGAAAAGGAAAGAATGGAGGAAGGGAAGAAAGAAGGAAGAAAGGAAAAAATAAGAAAGAAAGAAAGGATTTATGCAAAGCTTAGTATGTGCCAGGTATAGTGCTAAGTTTTTATTCTATTCTTATTCTCTCCAAATTTCTTATGTATTTATTTATATTTGCACTTATTGTCTCCCCTTATAAAAATTGCCTTCTTGCCAGTAAGGATTGCTTTAGTATCTTTTTGTATCTCCAGTGCCTAGAATGTAATAAATACTTTAAAAAAAAACCCATTGATTTATTGGTTTACAGCAGCTTACATTTCTATAATACATTGAGTTTTAAACGACATCTTCCTCACAATAACCCAGAAAGGTAGATGGTAAAGGTGTCATCATTTTACAGATGATGAAAATGAGAAAGAATTAAATTAAATGTTGAGTCCAGGTTCACATAGTCAGTAAATATTGAAAGTGAGAACCTGAATCTAGGTATTTTGAGTCCTAAACTAAAGTTCTAATCACTTAACTGTTGTCTCAAAGAATGAGGAAAAAAAAGATGTACAAAAATATTCATCTTGTTTATATACTTATGATTGCTCTATTCATAAATAGTATATCTTAATTTCTAAGTTACATTATGTCTTGTAACTTTTTCATCTTCTAGAAAATCATTTAATATACTAAGAATGAAATTCTGCTTATTATATTATTGTTAATGAGGAATGAATATGAAAAAAAATGGGACCAAGTAGAAGCTGTATCCCAAGTCTGAGCCCCAAAATTCAGGTACTAAACACAAAGAAGTTACAATTGTCATGTTTCAACAGAGAAGCTTATGTCCATGACCTAGGAGAACCTAAAGATGAAAATCCATATGAGATCATCAGAAGAGCCTGGAATATATTCCAAACAAGTATCTTCATTCAAGACCCAACAAAATCTTTGGAACCACATAAAGACTCAATCAGGATATCCCATTCTGAGTTTTGCTTTTGTGAGAATATCTTTGGCACCTATTCCCAGATTTGCTTGGTCCTGACATCATAGATAACTGTGTTGATCATTGGTGGAATCACAACATACAGATTGGCAGAGAGGATGTGGATGTTACAGGAAACATTCTGGTCAAAGAGATGGGTCATGAAGGAGGAGAGGGCTGGGGTACAGAAGGCCAAGATGACCCGCACATGTGAGCCAAGGGTACTTAGAACTTTGGGGCTAGCATCCAGGTAGGGAAGATGAAAGACAGCTTTCAGGATCTGAACATAAGAGAGAGCAATGGCTATGATGTCAAATATGAAGAGAGAAATGGCACCCAGACCATAGATAATGCTGACCTTGATGCTTGTACAAGCCAGGCTGGCCAGACCCATGTGCTCACAGTAGGTACAGGGAAGAAAGGCAGACACGGGATCAGGAACACAAAGGGAATCACTGAAAGGAAAGACCTCAGCAGACTTCCAAGGCCAATTGCTGTCACTACTCTTTTCTGTGAGAATGATACTATAACGAAGTGGGTTGGGCCATGGCCAGGAGTACAGCTGATTCCATGACAATAAAATTATGAATGAAGAATGTCTTTTTAGGCAAGTCCCCAAAATCATCTCTCTCAAGTTGAAGATGCTCAGCATTTTAGGGATAGTGGCCATTGAAAAGCCCAGATCAGTAGTGGCCAGCATGCAGATGAAGACACCTCTGAGTTAGGATCACAAATAGTATGGTGATATTCCTCACCAGTGCAATCAAATATACTATGCAGAAAGGGAAATCAATCCAGATGTGCATAGATTCTAAACCTGGGATGCCTAGCAGCAAAAAGGAAAAAGGATGAAACTTTACCATTGGGTTTGGGCATCTGCCCTATAGATGCGTATGTTAATGTTTATCACAGAGTGTAACCTGCTCTGTGGGAGTCCAGTAGGATACTGATTCACTTGGAGGTCCTGCAGAGACACAAATAGATTACAGTATCTTTTTTTCTTTTTCATTTGATAAATAGTTTAGTCTATTAATCGGAGAGTTGTATTGGTAAGCTGACATGCACAGAATTATGTGCTGAAAAAATGTGCAGAAAAGAAGTAGATTAAAGGAAAGTAAATATAAAGGTAAAATTCCCATAACATATGGAAATATATCATGAATCAAACCATTAAGATCAGACATAGCATCTAACAAATTATGGTTATTGGTTTTGTTTGTTTATTGGATTTTAAAATACTGATTGTTTAAGAAAAATAAACAATCCTACGTAACCTGCTCATCTCTATTAACAGCTTTATCATCCCCTGAATAAATTCAATTTTATCCAATCACATCTAAATTGAGTGCTTACTATAATGTACCTTCTAACATGAGAATAGAAATAAATGAATTGATAGATAGACAAATAAATGAATGAATGAATTAGTGAATGCAGTGTAAAACCTTCTATCAGTGAATTTATTAGCTAAATGTGAATGAACTAAAATATAAATAGTTATAAAAATCACTATAATATAAATGCTTTTAATAGGTCCATGTGAAGTGCTGTAAAAATTCTGCAGTTTCAGCTGGGGGAAAATCAAGAAAAGATTTGAGTAGGTTAAATATGGGTTGAGTCTTGAAGGAAGGGGCATATAAAATGCAAATTGAATTGGGAAGTTCACTCCAGAAATAAAATGAACAAAGGAAAGGAGGGCAAAAAGACAAAATGAGAAAGAAGAATGAAGAACAGTTCAATTGTCCTATAATAGAGTATGTTAAGTAGTGTGATTTTAGAAAGCTTAACCCCCATCTGGTTATTCTCCTCAAGATTATTCATATCATTTTCATTCCATAATACTTATATTTCTCTTCTTCAACAGGAGAAGCAAAGAATGTCATGCAAATTCCATTTTTTATACTCTGTTACAATGGACAAATTAATTACTATAATGCCCCTCAATATCTTCTTCTTTAAAAAGTATAAAAAATAAAAATGTACTTTGTGCTTCCGAGTGTTTTTGCAGTTATAATAATCGACTGTTTACAAATTCAGGAAACAATTTCAAAATCAAATTATTATCAAAATATTCCCATTACTTTTTTTAAAATTCCATATAATCAAAAATAAACAATAAATCTAATTTTATTTATATCATTTATTGATTTCCTAGATTTAAATTCAAATGCTTGAAATGTAATATTTTACTCTCTCATACTGGTAATAATTGACTGATATTAATGAGAATGATAAAAATCTAAGCTATTGAGAGTTTCAAATTAGATAATATATAGATAAAAAAGAATGATAACAAGGAGACTGGTTAAAAAGAAGCAATCAGGTTGGTAATGTAATTGGTTTAGAATGGTCGAGGAAAAAGACAAGTCACTTCTTCAAAAGAAATCAAATTGAAAGAATGATGGTGAGATCAAGAGGACAAGTGATCCCTTTCTTCTTTTCCCAGACTAGATCATATATAAATGGGTAATTCTACTGACTTCTGGATGGAAGGTTTTAGGAAGGTGCATGTTTGGGACAATGACACATCAGAAGCAGTTAATGGTGCTTGTTTATCCTAAAGAAGAGAGGCCTCTTCTGCCCTGCAGAAGAAAGATTACTCATCTTTGTCATGGATTAATTAAGTGGCCAGTAACTATTTAATAACACCTTCCTATTTTTCAAGTATTATATAGAATGTTAAAAAGAAAGGTAAAAACAAACAAAAGTCCTTAACTACCCTGATCTTATTTGCTACAGATAAGTAAATAGATCTGTAGAAAGTAAACACTTGGTGATTGGAAACATACTAATGACTTTATGAATTGAGAAAATTCCTATGAATGAGGTAGCACTTGAGCTGAACTTTGAAGGTGATGAGAGCTACAAGCTAAAAGGGTTTGAAGGGAGATGATTCCAGGTATGAGGCACAGATGTGAGGGATAGATGTCATGCATAGGTTTTAGTGAGCAGATCAGTGCGCCTGTAATTTTGAGCATATGGGAAGAAGTAAGATGTGATCAGCCACGCTTGAGTCATATTGTGCTGTATATAAACATCAATTATAAGAGTTATGCTTCATTCTAAAGTCAAAAGGGAATCACTGAAGTTTCCTGAGCAGATTGATGATTTAGAAATGATAAATTAACTGATGGTTTTGTTGCAGAAGAAGGAGATATTTGAAATAGTTCAGATGAGATTAGATAAAAGTTTGTACTAGGATGATTGTACTGTGCATAGAGAGATGCTCAATGTTTTGAATATAGAATTTAAAAAAAATTGCATGTAAATGACTATGGCAGGGGTAATAAGAGAGAGAAGAACCTTAGCTAATTCCTAGTTTTCCACACTGAGTAAGTGAACGAATGATGATACCTTTAAGAGAAATACAAAAGTTAGGATGAGGGAAAGGTATAAGGGGTGAATGACTCCTTCGGTTTGGGGCATATTGAATATGATAGGTTTATTAGACACTTAGATAAAGATTTTAAGCAGGTAATAGAAGATGTTAGAATGAAGCTCAGAAAATAGATGAGTTTGATAAGTAAATTTTAGAGTTAACTAGAGACAGATGATAGTTTTATCTATAGGAGCTGATAACATTATTGAGACAATATGTAGAAAAAAGAGGAAAGCTGTTTAATTCAATGAAAGAAGTTTGGTGTAGTAGATCATAGTAGATAGGGAATATATAAGATATAAGAAAAGTATGATTATTTGCATTTTTAACAATGTATAAGCAGGATACTTCTGATTAGAGCAGGAGGCCTTCAGATTTTCTTGTGCCAATTAATAGTATCATTGTCATTTAAGCAATTTTTGCTTTACCCTTTTCCTAATTACTTATTAGCTTACTTTTCCCCAAGGTAACAATTTCATTTTTACATTTATGCTTTAGTTGAAATTTAAGAAACTTATTTATGCATCAAAGTTAAATTTTATCCTTTTTTACTTCTGTTTGCACCAAGTTCTAACTTCTGAGAAAACAAAGCATTTAGTCCTGTGTCCATAGAGTACTTTGAGAAATTGAAAATGATTTTTATGTCCCATGAAAGAGTTCTCGTTTCCAACTTAATTGATGTCAATGACTTCAATGAATCCATATATTGTGTGATTCTAAGGCCTCTTCACCATTTTGTCTGCCCTCCTCTACATGTTTTCCTCTTTAAGAGCTGGTTTCCCATCCCCTCTCCCCACCCCAGTCCCCAAATAAATGCAGTTTATTGGCCTTACATTTCTAATAACACCCTTATCCTCTAATAATACTCATCATTACTCCCACTTAGATTTTTTTAATTACCTCAAAACAGTCCATTCAATTCTACTTTCTCTCCCTTCAATCTATCCTCTACATGATCCTAGACCTATTGTTTTTACATATATCTTTGCTAAAAAAAAAAAAAAAAAAACTCCACTGGATTCCTATTGTCTACTAAATAAAGGTCTTATTCCTTAGCCTGCCTTCTCAAAATATGTCACAATCTGCTGCCACCTGGTCTTTCTAACATGATCACATATGGTTATCTTCTACATAGTCGAATGTACATAAAATTAGAAGTATCCCTATGTCTTCACTTTCCTCCTCTTTTTTTTTGCTTTTGATCATCTTTTTTTTCTGTCCCTGGAAATCCCTTCCACTTTTTCCCATGTACTCCCTACCTGAAACTAATTTATATAATATGGTTTTTATTCCTTTTGAACTTATATAGCATTGTGATTACTCCTCTAATGTATTTGAGATGTATTGGTTTTTTAAATTAATTTTTATTAAAGATATTATTGGAGTTTTACAATTTTCCCCCATCTTACTTCCCTCACCCACCCACACCCACCCCCCATGGAAAGCAATCTGTCAGTCTTTACTTTGTTTCCATGTTGTACCTTGATCCAAATTGGGTGTGATGAGAGAGAAGTCATATCCTTAGAGAAGAGACAAGAATTCTAAGAGGTAACCAGATCAGACAATAATATAACCTTTTTCTTCTAAATTAAAGGGAATAATCCTTGAACTTTGTTCAAACTCCACATCTCCATATCTGGATACAGATGGCACTCTCCTTTGCAGACAGCCCAAGATTGCTCCCAGTTGTTGCACTGATGGAATCAGTGAGTCCTTCAAGGTTAATCATTACTCCCATGTTGCTATTAGGGTATACAGTGTATTTTTTTCAGGATTTTGCAAGGCAAATGTGGTTATATACAGTGTTTTTCCAGAAGAACCAGAACCAGAGATGTATTATTTTTATTAAAAGTCATTTCCTATACATAACATATTCCTCTTATAAACATTAGCTCTGTGAAACAAGGAATTGTACCTTATCCAAACTTTGACTTTCTCCAAGTACTAAATACAATTTTTCTGCTTAATGAAATCAATTTTATTGAATTATATTACAACAAAGGAAAGTTAAAGGTTCAATCCCAAGGCATGTTTTGGACTGATAATAGTACATATGATCCTGTCTCTGTGTTTGGGAGAGATAAAAATAACTGCCTTTAAGCAGATCATATGGATTCATTTAGATATCAAGGTTTACAGTTTGCTCTTGTGGAAAAAAATCTAACACATATTCTTGAATTTCTTTGATCCTATCCAAATAAATAATAAGACTATCTTAAAGTACAGATGTCCAGAAGTATTATTCAGTATAGAAGTCATAACCTGAGGGTAACCTCAGAAAAAAAAAAAGTTTTCCTCAAAATTTTCTAGTCTAAAAAGAGAGAGTGAATATGGAGGAAGAAGAGAAGAACTTGCCTGATCTCTTCTAAATTTTCCTTCAAATAACTTTTAAATAATGTATCAAAATGAATCCAGGAATCAGCAGAACCAACTAAAGGACTTGATGAAACAATTTACCATCCTAAGACAACTTGGAAAGGTAACAGGGAAAGATCGGTTTCATTAAAGTGAAAGAGGAACACATTCCAATGCAGTGACCCAAGAAAGCCAGGAGAAAGCTACCAGAGAGCCATACTCTGCCCTTGAAGAAGTCAACAGTAGCCAATGCTCCAATAGACCAGTGCAGGCTTTGTGGACAACTGAATCAGCAGTAGAAACTCCCAGGACTCTCATGCCATAGTCAGTAAGAAAATAAGTAATTTATCAGCAGGAAATTACAGGGGGTCTCTGCTACTACTAACCACAGGACCATGTTACATTGATCAAATGAGTTGTTGAACACTAGATTGTGTGACCGTGAGGACAGGGAATCCTTGTCACAGTTAAAGAGTTAAAAAGGAAGCTTGTGGGTCACTCGTAGAGCAGACCACAGAGTAAGAAAGCAGTGAACATACTTTTCCTTACATCATGGAGTGTGGAGTACATTCAGTGAAGACTAATGTCCCTGGAGTGAAAACTGCTAAGCCCTTTTCAGGGTTACTTTCCATCTTTGGTGGCTTCATTCAGTCACGAATAGTGGTCACACTCCTGTAAACTGTCTAAGCAAATAGGCTAAACCAGGATGAAGTTAAGAGATCTTAAACCCTTCAGTGGCTTAGGGATGTGTCTACTCCAAGCACATGTAAACTTCCTGCAGACAAATGGGCAGACAAGAGCCATGTGTTTCAATAGTCATGAATATTGTTGAAACAGGTATTGTGGGGGTACTTAGTGCTTGGTCAGCAAATGGAGACATTAAGATAACCCACTGAGTTCTGACCCATAAGTGGTTGTCTTGAACTTGTCTTGCCTTTGGACTCTGATAAAAGACTGAGGCCAATGATTTCTTGCAACTCTGCCTCACTTAAATCCAATTTATGTGTAAATCAAAAGGCATACCCATATTATTTTATCATTTTATCCAATCTTAAAGTTCTGTAATGACTTTACATCACAGCAAGTGATGAAGCAGAAAATGAAAATACACATACTCACAACCACACACATAAGTACTCTAGGTTAGAGATGGTCACATCTCCTTGGTCTGAAGCAGAAGTGGATTTGGTTGCCCCTGGTGTCTGTCAGACCTTTTGAAAGACCACACTGCTCATTTCCTGGTGTGAGAAAAGGACTAAAAAATATGTTCAAAATTGTTCAGCCAAATATGGCAAGCAGAGATTCCACCTTGAGTGAAACACACTCAAAAAATTTACAAAAACATTTGAAAAGATGTTTCAATGTATCACAAATACATGGCATGTGTGAGATATATATTGTACCTTGACTCCAAAATAATAATAATGCCATTTTGTTTCAGTTTGAGAACAAAGAACAACCAAGTAACCAATATTAGATCATAAACTGATAACACATAGATCCCTAGAATTAGCTCTGAGAACCATAGTACAAAAACCTGAAGCTTGAGAGAGTATTTCTTCAAGTCCAGAATCAAAAACTAAAATATAAAATTATAAAAACAAAATCTATAGTCTATATGTATGAGGAAAAAAATTAATGTGACCTTGGAAATTTACAATGTTGAAAAGGAAGATCAAAACATAAACTCAGAAGACAATAAAGTTAAAATTACTATATATGAAGTCTCAAGGAAAAATGTGAACTGGAACAACTCAAAAATCTTTTAAAAATCAAAATAGAAAGAAAATGGGGAAATGAGAATTATGCAGGATAATCATGAAAGATCTAGAACTTGGTAAAGGAATAGAAAAGGCAGGATATGCACAAAAATTCACAGAAAATACATACCCTAAAAAGTAGAATTACTCAAATGAAAAGAGAAATACAGAAAAATCATGGTGGGGGGGGGGGAGAGCCTACTATTCAGCTTTCAAGAAATTATCTTTTGGCATACAATGCTTGAACCTTGATCTCATTGGATAAAGAAGGAAAATAAACACACTTA
Organism: Macrotis lagotis; assembly: GCF_037893015.1. Lineage (NCBI taxonomy): Eukaryota > Metazoa > Chordata > Mammalia > Peramelemorphia > Peramelidae > Macrotis > Macrotis lagotis. Next base: position 840,152,514 of record NC_133658.1, on the reverse strand, counting down.
GTGGAGTATAGAATTCAATATCATCCCACAGGGAAGTAGATGGGGAAAGAAATAATAGAGAGGCTGATAGAAGGGGAAAAGGTTTGGAGGAAGAAATAGTAAGAAGCCAAATATTTTTACATTTTATTTATTTTCACTTTAGCAATGTCTTGTCAAAATAAACCTAATTATCCCTCCCCCTACAAAGATAAACCTCAAGAAAAATAAAGCAAGAGAAAAAAAATGTACTTCAGTCTGTGTTCAGATACCATCAGCTCTGTCACTGAGTTAGATCTCATTCTTAGTCATGAGTCCATCAGAGAAATTGAAACTAAACACTTTTGAGGAGAGACAGGGTGAAAGAAGAGAGAAAGACAAAGAGAGGGAAAATAGGATCAAGAAAAATACATAACTGAATGTGATGATCTCATCCAAAAACATGGAAGTGGATTAAAAACAAGAATACTGCAATATGCTTTTTATAAGAAACACACTTTAAATAAATACAGATAGAGTAAAGTCAAGGGGATGGAATATATTTTAAAATCATTCACCTGAATAAAAAATAATAAAACAAAAATTGGAGTCATAGAAAACGCAAATAAATTAGATCTAATTAAAATAGTTAAGGAAATAAAATACAACTATCAAAAAGGTTCCACAATGATCCAATATCAATATTAAACACACATGTAAAGAATTATATAACATACAATTTTTAAAAGTTGATTGACATTCAGTAACAGTTAGACAATAAAATTATATTACTAGGGTCCTCAATATCTGACATTTAGAATAAAATAAATCTAACAAAAATAAACAAGGAATAAGTTACTGAAGAGAATGGAATTTTTAAAAAGGTACATATGATAGAACATTGGAGAAAATGGAAATAAAAAAGACTATATATATATATATATATATATATATTTCTCAGTAATAAAGAATGAAGGGACCAAAAAAAATCTTTGAAACAATAATTTCATTAAAGAGGAAAATAATGAGACAGCATATCAAAATTTGTGGGATGTAAGCAAAACAATTATTATGAAAATAACATATTTATTAATGTTCTAAAAGACTTGGAAGAGCTGGCGACATTCCAGTTGGTGGGCCATCTACAGTACTTGACCCAAGTTTTTCTGGAGGTTTGATGCCCAGGGGCTTCCAGGTTCTTGCCATCTACCCCAATGTAGTGGCCCTCCTAGGGAACTTCACCTTCCTCACTTGTCTGGCAAACCTGAAATGAATCGTGGATGATGACTTGCTGGGTGTTGAAATAATGCAACAGCTGCATTTTCTTCAAAACTGTGTCTACATGTACTCTGCCCTGGCCCAACCAGAACCTTACTCTGGACAGCTCTACCATGCTCACAAGGAGGGAGGAAGGCACAGAAAAATGGGGGAGGGAGCTAGTGTGAGGAGGGGGATAAGAGGTGGAAGGGAGGGAGGGGAGAAAGGCAGAGAGCATGCACAGAAAACATAGGAGGTGGAGGCACAGGCTCTCTGGGAGGGCCCCTCTTCCTCCAGGAGTGGAAAGGCACTTTCCTGGCAGCTGGACATGGTAAATACTTGCAAGCCCAACTCAGGAAAGGCTTCTGGAAGAGGTTGATCTTAGAATTAGCATAAGAAAGAAATAGTTGTTGGAGCCAAGAACCACCCAGGGAGCTGGCCCTGGAGGACCCAGAGTTGGTGAAGTGGCCTTTAATTGCTAGGTCCAGAGGTCTCTTCAAGGAACAGCCTACAGCCTTCCTCCTACCTTTCATACCCTAACTCAACAATGAGTGGGCCAAAGGCACAAGTCCAACACAAGGAGTGTCCTCATTTGGCTCACCACACTGCTTGAGTTACTTCCTAGGCAACCAAATGCAAGATTGCAGCAAACCAGCTTTAGAACTACTCCCCTCAAGGCCAGCTGAGGAAGTAAAGAATATCTCATTTGGATCTTCTCAACAGACCCGGGAGGCACCATTCTTATATTGAGGCCACCCACAACCCTGAAGGATCTCCAGGACTTGCCTTACACCAAGCCCACCCTCTAGGCCCTAGACCAACTGGCTGATGCAAGGTTTTGTTTCATTTCCACCTAGTTGTTTTCTTTCTTTCAAAATAAAATTCTTTAAGGAGAAAGGAGTAGAGGTGACAGTTTTGTCCTTAGCCTCAACAGAACTCCTCACAGCTGTGGCATGAGAATGTAGTAGGGAAGGGATAGGGGAAATGCTGGGTTGGAGGTGAAGGATGCAGGGCCTTCAGTGGAGTGGAATTATCACTAGATCTAGAGGTGCCTCCCAGGTGGATAGCAGTCCCCAGAGAGAATGGTCATGGCCTTATCAAACTGGAAGGGATGCTTAAGAGAGCATCTGATCCCTGATTAGCCCAATGTTTGTTCAAGTCATTAGACCTGCACATGAGTCACCAGAGATTCATCTCTACAGAAAAGCAACTCTTCTCTAGAATCTAAGAGTTGGGGAGTATATAGAAGAGAATAAAATTGGATTGAGGAAGCTGGCCAACAAGTCCTCCAGAAGTGGCTCTCCTCCAAGCTCTCTATAAGGTCATCCTCTCATTACAAATTCTCTTGGGAAGAGAGAAGACAATCAGCTTGCTCCTCAGACAGACTGCCCAGTAGGGTGTCCAGGGTTCATCTAGGGTCTTCTGATAAGTTATTCTCCCTCTCCCCAAAAAACATGGAGCAGCTGATAAAATTCTTCCATAGTCAGCTCAAGGCACTCAAGATTGTGGGTAGGCCTAGGTTCACATCTTGGTACTCCAGCTTTTTCCAAAGATTTGACATTACCTTGCTCTGTCAAGGTTCAACTAATTGGAGCCATGCTAAAATGGGCAATGTCTTGGGGCTGTAGAGCACTTATGATTCAAGAAATTGCCTTGTTTCCATTTATCTTCTCCCTGATGAAGGAGAGTCGGGGGGAAAAATTCAGCAGACTATCTTCAGCTTGATATGACCAGAAGTGCAGGCCAGTTTTATCTCATTACAAAACTGGTGTGCTCCTGATGAGTGTGGCACCAGGATGCCTCCTCTATAGATAGGCTAGGATACGTGAATTGGAACACATCAAAATGCCACCCACCCATGGAACCACCAGCTTTTGTAGTCCTTCCCCTGAGGATGGACATCACTTACAACTTCTCCTGACTGCAGCAACACTGTCAAAGCCATGGCCTCTATCACCAAGGTCTAGACATTTTTCAGAACTTCTAACTGAATACCTTCAATGTCAGCCTCCTTCCAGGCAAAAGTCACATACCTCAAGATGCAAGACAATGGAGAAATGACAGTCTCTAGATTTCTTGAAACACTACTTAGAAAATGGGCTCTGAAAGAGAGAGCCAGCTAGATGGTTGGTCACATAAAGAAAACTTTTGGATGAAGTCAAAGAAATAGAGAATCACAAAATATAGGTGAATAAATCCCATTTTTGTGAAACCTTAGAAATACTCTAAAGAGATCTCAGCACAGAACCTTCTCAATTGCGGGAAATGACTAAGGTAATAAGCAAGACAAGCTATCCATAACCACAGAGTCACCAAAGGAGATAATGTCTTTATAACTAAATGATGCACTTGGGCCAAATGGAAGGGGATGTAATTCTGAGAAGACTACCTATGGAGACCCTCATCCCCTGTTCCACACTTCTACTAGCCTCAGTTGGTCTGGAGATTCAAGGGAAGCAATTCCCTGAGCTCATTCTCATTGAGGACCAGGGGCATTCTGCCTGATCTAAAAGGACTTTTCCAAGGACCCTTTCTCTGTTACAAAATTTCAACGCTAAGAGGTAACTTTTTTCCCTCAAATAGAGGCCTCAAAGAGGACGAAATTATATACAAATGGCCATTATCAGAAAGTTGAGCCTTTTTCCTTATTGAATGCCAGAGAAATTGGCAGGGATACCCCTCTGCAGGGAGAAGCAGCCAATTTTATTTCTCTCTCTCTCTCTCTCTCTCTCTCTCTCAAGCTTAACTTCAAAGATACAGAAGAGACAAGCTGAAAATTCAATTGCAATGCCCTGAGTCCTGCCACCATATTCCTTTTATGAAACTGTGATATTCGAAGGACAGGAGCTAGTAGAAGAGATTAACAAGCTAGGATGAGCTAGCAGAAGAGGAAATTAAGAAGGTAGGAAGGGCAGAACAGCTGCAATTTCTTTCTGCTCCAAGTTATTCCTAGTCCTTATCCCCATTTGTGGAAAAAACCATGTCCCAGAAATATATAGGTGCTAAACCCTGCATTTAATGACTGGCTTTATTGAGTGACATGATTAAACATCCATATCAACATATAATACAAGAGGCTCGAAGGAGGGATCTCTAGTCAGGGGGAATTTAATATACCATCTTTATTTATAGATAGAACAGCATTGATTTCAGACAAAAGGATGTAGGTCTGGAGATCAGAGGCCTAGAACAAGAGATGAGGCATGTAGGACCAGAATTCCTGGTCCAGGAAGGACACTCAGAGCTTTCAGTAGGGTATTCATTCATTGGGACTCCATCAAGATTATATTTGGGAATTTAGTGAATTGGACTCACTTGAAGTGCTAATTAGGTAAAATTACTATTTTGGGTTATGGGACTTTTAATCAATTTCTTCTTTTATTTCTGATACCAGGATGGTGAGCAAAAAGGAAATGTTACTGGGACAATGTGTTCTTGGAGTCAAGGAAGCCAATGGGCTGAAGACTTCTGGTGACAGGGATGAACAATTGAAACGGTGGCTTTTCATGGCCTGAGGTTGACCCCTTTTGATCTGATTTTCTCAAATGTGACATTTGGATAATGTCTCATCAAGTAGAATAAATATGTCCTAAGACATTTGACTATCTACACGACCTCTGTCTGGAAACTTACATTCAAAAGTTATACACAACTCTTTGTGATGTCATTTGAACTTTTCTTGGCAAAGATATTGGAATGGTTTGACACTTCCTTCTCCAATTCATTTTCAGATGAGAAAAATGAGACAATGTTAAGTGAATTGTCCACAGTTACATAGCTACTAAATATCTGAGGTTGGAACTAAATTCAGGAAGATTACTCTTCCTAACTCTAAAATCAATATGCATCATCTACATATTCAGTAATAAAAGGGAGCCTTGTAAGACTTTTTCAGAACTTGGAAAACAAACAGCAAACTAAAAGTTACTTCTTTCTAGTAAAACGTATATTTGGAGTCAGATGAAGAAAGATGATAATGTCAGAAGCAACCTAAAATAACCTTTGGAAAGGAGCTAAAGAAATGGAGGAAATATTCATTCCCTGCTATTGACAAATCAAGATACTTTAAAAAAGAAGAACAGACTCAGAAATAAACAACCAGTTAACAAAAAAAGATGAATGACTTCTAACTGTGGAGAAGATAGAATAAAGTTCATTTTAATGACCTATAGAATTTATTAATTTACTATTTATTTATTAATTTATTCAATTATTATTTACACAATTATTCCATGCATATATTATACATTATTTTATATAATATATTGTATTATTTTTACAATTACTATTTTAATTTACATAATTAATTAATACTTAATTAATTTTTACAAGTGGGTTTTAAGGTAGAAAATGGAATGAAAGGGAGAAACCTGCTCATAGATATCTCTTAAGCCAAAGCGGTAGAAATTAGATGATTCAACATAAATGGATGAATGAAAATTTATTATGTTACTATGATACTCCAAGTACTTTGTTAAAGAATGGAAAAACCAATAGGAAGAAAAACAAAAGCAATAAAGCTCCTGTGTTCAAGGAATTCCTATTCTTATCGAAGAAACAATGAATATTGTCAACTGTGACTTGAGATCATTTTTACTCTGGGAAATCACAAGAAAGAACAAGAGGAAAATTAATTGACACATTCTTTCTAGGAATGGTAATGTTTAATGTGATTATTCTTTCTTATAGTTAAAGTGAAGAGGAGGATTAGAATATGTATGTGTGGCATTGTGTCCAGAAAACAGCATGGGTAAAACTTTTGCTCTTAGGAGTAAGTCATCACTGTTTTGAACAATAGGTAGTAACTCTGTCTCTAAGAGAACAGTGCTGGTGAAAGTGCTAGCTAGACCTTCCCAAAGTATGGAACTAGAGTTGAGGATGAGGCATCTTTTCAAATTCAGAGAATATATCTCAGGGTCACCTTGGGGAGTAATTCAGTAGGCTACAGAAAAGGGAGAAAGAGGTCATCATCAGAGCAGCATGCTCACCCTTATGATGTGAAAAAACTGGATCAGAAGCACATGTAGAGGTACTGGGGTTGGTTAGAAATTACATAATTATCTTAAGACTGGAGAAAAGAAAGAGAAAATGAGAACTAGGAGTAAGGAATAATATAAATCATAGAGGAAAAAATTTTGATGATGGGAAAATGCTCTCTCTCTTAGGGAGGGCTTAAAGATTGTATTCATTAGGTTGAAAAATTCACCAACTCTCTCCCTAAGGAGAGAGAGAGAGAGAGAGAGAGAGAGAGAGAGAGAGAGAGAGAGAGAGAGAGAGAGAGAGAGATTAAGAGAGGGTGCATAAGACCACTCAAACACATTTCTGGTGGGAGGGACAAAGATGTTGCTTGAGGAGAGGTTTAACAATTGGCTCCAGGTATTCTCCAATGCATATGCCACAAGGGCAGTCCCCAAGAAGTGACTAAGACAGTTCTCATTGCACATGAGTAGCATTCTATATACTACATACTTTTTAACTAAGCTTTCTCCTGCCCCAAAACATATGTCCAAAAGTCCAATGTGGTTTAGGAAATGTAGGTAGAAAGGAGAATGCCCTCCACAGTACAGAAAAACTTCAAAAGGTTACAGCATTTTTCTCTATCCTCCACTTCATATTGGGCAAATTTAGGACTGATGTAAGGAGAAAACTATGAAATAAATATTAGAAAATCAACTAAAGAAGGGAGAACTTTGCCAATGTGATTGTTTGTACATATTTTCAGTCTTTTCCCAATGCTTTAATCTACCATACTGATTTTTTTCCTTTATACTTTTGGTCTTTAACAATGTCATTTATTACATAGAATTATGCTGAATTCCCCTGTCCACCAGGGTATTCATTCAACTCAGGAGAGAAAAGAAACATGCATACACTCGGGTAGGGATGCCAGCAGGACAACTAGTAGAGCTGTTTATTGATAGTATCAAACTTCTTTATACAGAAAACCACAAAATTAGCAGAAGGATAAAAACAATGATGTAACTCTAACTTGGACAGGATGTAACCTGGAAGGATGTAGCTCAGGTCAAGAAGTTTAGGAACAGGATTGTCAACAAGTGAGGCCATGAATGATGCAGTTGTGTTATCAAATCTGAGTTCTGTGGAAAGTCTTCACCTGCAGGATCACCAGAGCCAGGGTCTTTTAGTCTTTCTAGCCCAAATTCGCTCAAGTGGCCATCCACAGAATTACAGTCTGAGGAAGGTAAGAGGAGGTGTATTGGGGGGAAATTATGGTGATGTAAAGAAAGATTTCAAGTTTTGTTAAATCTATCTAAATGTTAAATGATCAGAGAAGATAGAGAGCTCCCCTCATTACTTCATTTCTTCAAGCAAAGAATAAATGACCTTTAAAATCCCTTCCATCTCTAAGATTCTATAATTTTGAGAATTGTGAAAATGTGTTTTTATAACTAAATATTAAAGTGATATTTCTATCATAGTATAGTAAAATTGAATGTATAGCTATGAAGTTGATTCTGTCAAAAAAGTTGCTGTAAAAGATTCTGAGGACATAATTGGGAATTTAAATTTTGAGACAGGTAATGGAAAATGTTGAAACTTCCATTAATGATTTTGGAGACTAGTTGAAATTAGCCTAGACCTACTCTGATCTTCATAATTTTTAATGGGACAAGGGACCAAATGGTTGTTTCCTTTTTTTCCTCTCAGAATTCCCCAATGAGATCAGCTTCTTGATGTGCCATAGTTGCTTGGAGTAAGTCTCTTTCTTAAAAGTGATATTAACTTTGCTGGTCTGGCAGCAGAAGGGGACCCAAGCAAGTAATTGTGGAGTCTGTTTCTCTTCAGGAAATAGGTTCTTTAATGAGCTGTCATGTACTATGCAAACTTCCTTTTATATCATATCAATAAATAGCCTTTTAAAAAAGATGCTACCTCTTGCTCCAATATTTTGGGATGCAGGGAACCAGACCTTGATTTTCTTCTCTTCCATCAGGAAAGCATAATTCTCTATATGGCACTCCACAAGAAATCTCTTTTCTTAAAGACAGGAAATGTACACATAGGTGGTAGTACACAAAATTTCACTGCACAATAAAATATAGTCATTTGTGTATGGATTTTGTATTTGAAGTTCATACATGTTCATTTCAGCTCCAGCTTGTCCCTTCTCTTATGCTAGTGTCCTATTTATCCCTTGCTCAACTAGGGAGTCACCAGTTCTTTCTAACTTGACTACTATTCTTGTGTTACTCCAGTGGTTATTTGCAGTGGTAATATCTATTCCAAATGCCTTTCCCCTGTTATTGGGAGTTGATGTTGCTACATATGAACAATATCATTTTAAGATTGACTTCTCATTAAACTTTGTTCCATATCTTTTATTATCATCAGTATAAAAAAGTCACAAAATAAAGTGTCAAAAATAGAAGGGACTTCAGAGGCTATGCCTTTCACTTTATACCTAAAGAGGAATCCATATTATATTATATTATATTATATTATATTATATTATATTATATTATATTATATTATATTATATTATATTATATTATATGATATTATACTATATTATATTATACTATACTATACTATACTATATTATATTATATTATATTATATTATATTATATTATATTATATTATATTATATTATATCATATCATATCATATTATATCATATTATATCATATCATATCATATTATATCATATTATATTATATTATATATCTGTGAGTTTATTACCTAATCCATCTAGAGACATGATAGTCTGCTCTAACACTTAGTAAAATATGTTTTGGATAAATATGTACATAAGTATGAATCAATTAAAAACATGATTAATAACATAAGCAACTCAAAATAATTTAGAATATTATAATATATTGTCTATAAATAGAATATATATAAAATAATTTAGACTATTAACTTCCCCTAGCAACTATCAACTATATACTATATATACAGGATATAGAAAATATAGAATATATAGAAAATAATTTAAAATATTAACCCCCCCCATTCAAAGGAATATTCCTGAAATACTTTAGAGGATGACCATGAGGATCATATAGAAAACAGTAGAAAAAATAATTTTACTCAATATAATGGGTTTACTAATTTTGAAATGATATTTGTCAAAAAGTACAAAAGGAAGAGACATTGAATGGAATGGACAAGGATATTAGATAAAATATGAAAGGTAGAAAACCCTCCATTTATTCATCTATATAGTTTATTAGAACATTCATGTTTGCATACTGTCTCCCAAATGATTGTGAGCTTCTTCAGAGTAGGAAAGTATTTCGAGATTAGTTATAAGAAAGAAGTAACTAGACATATTAGCAAAACAGGATCAGTTGAAAGACTTGAAGCTTTTTAGCTTGTGGAATAGGTCAGAGGGAAGAAATCATGAACTTTTTCTTCAAATATTTTTGTTTGGAAGAACTATTTGCCTTGCTTTTGTTATAGTATTCTGGATAGAAAGGGAGATGGGAAGATCTGAATTTAGTTCATGGTTTAAATAATTATTGTGTGGCTTTAGTCAGACTTAACATCCCTGACACTTATTTACCTCTTCTGTTAAATGAAGGGATTGAGATTCATGACCTCTAAAAATCCTCTGTGCATTTAATTTAGGAAACTTTGGTGTCCTGATCCCAAGGGAAGAGCTTGGGTAGCCATGGGTAGAAGTTTCAGACAGCAATATTTCAGTTCAAGGTGAAAAAATAATTATAACTCTCAAAAATTATAACTATCTATATGATATAGAGGAGGACGAGGAACTGGAGTTGATCTTTTTGGAAATCTTTAAGAAATGAGATGATGATAATTCCTGTCTAGGTGTGATTTAGGCTAGGTGGTCTCTGAAACATCTGAGGTTCTGTGAATCTATGATTTGGATTTCATGAACCTGCTCCATAAGAGAAAGTTTCTGTTCTGGGGTCACATACCAAGAGTCATCGGTATTTAATTTCATGCAAAAACTTCTCAACCACACAGTAACATATTCCCTACCTATACAGTAATATATAATGACTCCATTAAGTTTTCTTATCCTTTCAACCAACAGATTTTTTTATCCACACTACACTTCCCACTCACCCAATAGTATTTTGTTACCTTCTTCTTCTTCCACATGGATCTTCTTAGATTTTCATTCTACTAAGAAACCCTTAGTTCCCCCTCTAAATGAAGACTACATCAATTTCAAATCCTCTTTGGTTGGTGTATATGATTGCATGGTCTACCTTGCTGTCTACTATCCCGTTAAATGGATAGTTTTGACTGCTTTAAATAAATTGACATTCTATTGCTTCTTTTCATAAAGGCAGCTAGGTGACAGAACAGTTCTAGGCCTAGAGATAGGGAAATATTAATTAAAATCTAAGCTCAAACGTGAGTCCCCAGTAAAAGCACTTGACCTCCATTCATCTCAGTTTCTACAACTGTAAATGTGTGATTATAGTAGGATTGCTGTGAGGATAAAATAAGATTTTGTTAGTAAAAGAATTAACTCAAGGTCTGGTATAGAGTAGGCACTATGTAAATGCTTATAATCCCCCTTTAATATATACTTTAGTCATGTACTACAGACATGTTTACCAGAAAAAAATCCCAAAATCTGATTTAGGACTTATACCTTTTCTCTGTTACTTAGAAGTAAAGTTCTAATGGAAAGGATATCAAGGACTATAATTACTTAGCCATAGGTAAATTTTTTCAGAAAATAAAAAGGCAAAAAATACTAGATGCTATTATGATCTAATTGATTGAATATAAAAGACATTGAGAGAAACCAAAATCTTCTACAAAATGTACATATTAGATCAATTTTTGTTTATTTTTCATTTGATTTTCAGTGGAGCTAAGAGGAAGAATGTAAAAGAATATAATGTGAAAAATTGAGAAGGCATGAAGGAACTTAGAAATCAGAGTAAAAATGGGTAATGACCAATAGCTGACATTTGAAGTGCTAATTACAAGTAAGGAAGAAACTAATTTGAATTCACAGTTTCAATCAAAACTGATATCAATATCTTACCTGCTAGGGACATTGAATTATATGTCAGAGTATAAAATATGAAAAGTCATTTTGATAGAATTAATTAACTGTTATGGCATCCAGATAATCAATATGATAATTATCCCCTCATAGAGTTGTATCACCAGAGGACTCTTAAAAGTATGTTAAGAGAAGAGTGGGATTATTATTCTTTAGAAAAGGCATCTCCTATTATGATTGCTATATGTAGACTGTGAATATTTTATAAGCATCGCTGGAAAGTACAAATTAAAATGTTGGAGTTTCAATTATGGATTAATTCTTGAATAGCATCTTTAACACTTTTTCCCGGATCTGCTTGGTCCTAACCCCATAGATGACAGGGTTAAACATAGGTGGAACAACAACATACAGATTGGCCAGGAGGATATGGATGTAACGAGGGACATTCTGGCCAAAGCGGTGGGTCATGAAAGAGAATAAGGCTGGAGTGTAAAAGGCCAAGATGACACAAACATGGGAGCCACAGGTACTCAAGGCTTTTAGTCGTGCATCCTGGGAGGGGAGATGAAAGACAGCTTGGAGAATCTGTACATAAGATAGAGCTATAGCTACAATGTCAAACAATAGAGTTCCAATAGCACATAGGCCATAGATCATATTGACTCTGATGCTAGCACAGGCCAGTCGAGCAATGCCCATGTGTTCACAATAGGTATGAGGAATGACATGGTGTCCACAAAAAGGAAGTCGAAGGATCAGGAACACAAAGGGAATCACTGTGAAAAAAATCCTCACCACTGCCCCAATACCCATCAAGGCCACCACCTTGTTGGTGAGGACAGTGTTGTAATGCAAGGGATTACAGATTGCCACATAGCGATCATAAGCCATGGATGACAGTACAGCTGATTCCATTCCAGCGAAAAAATGTATAAAAAACATCTGAATGAGACAGGCCTCAAAGCTGATCTCCCGCAATCTAAACCAAAAGATGCCCAACATCTTAGGAATGCTGGTTGTGGATAGGCCTTGATCAATGGTGGCCAACATTGCCAGAAAGTAGAACATGGGCTGGTGAAGTGTCTTCTCGGTATGGATGACAAACAATATGGTGATGTTTCCCAAAAGGGCAATAAGGTACACAATGCAAAAAGGGAAGCCAATCCAAATGTGGAAATTTTCCAGTCCTGGGATTCCCAATAATATGAAAAAGGGGGGATGAAACTGTGTATCATTGGAAATGGACATACTTTTTATAGTTGTAGAAGGCTATGATCATTGCTGATGGACTTTCAAACTGTAAAGATTTAAAGATTATCTTTTCATATATGTGCATCCTTAGAGAGACATAAAACTTTTATTTATTTAAATACCTTTAGAATGAAATAATCTCATAATCTTACAGGACTTCTTAGAACAGTATCTTTCTAAACACTTGCCTGAACAGAAATCTCTTCTATGACTTACTTAACAAGTAGTCACGTAATGCTATTTATCCTTCATTTCAAAGAAGACTCTGACATCAGGGAGATGATGCCATGACAAGCATGTGAACTGAATTTGAGTGAGGGGGTGCTGTGCTAAGTCACCAGTTTCATTTTTTTTCCTCCAGAGTTATCTGGGTCCAGTGACCAGATATGAATCAGGATTACTGGAGATAGCCCTGGATATGAAGTAATCAGGGTTAAGTGACTTATCCAAAGCCTCACAGTTAGAACTGTCTGAGGTTGGATTTGAATTCTGGTCCTCCTGACTTCGGGGCCAGTGTTCCATTCACTGTGGTACCTAATTGCCCCTTTAAAGTTTATAGTGCCCAGTATTCCCAAGGGGTATCCCATCCAAGTACTAACCAAGTCCAAACCTGCTCAGCTTCTGAGATCAGAGCAGATTGGGTGCTTTCAGGGTGGTATGACAGTAGACATATAACATCGAAGTAAAGGTCTCAAGCAATACAGAACGCATTGCCTTCAGAGTCAGGCTACTACCCTTTGAGATAAACCTATTCTTACATAGGAGATATTTACATTGACCTAAATTAGCCAGAAATTGAACCTCTATCAATTCTGCCTAGTTCTCTCCATTTAGAAATTCTTTTATCTGTAGGACAAATTTTAAATACTTGGAAGCAGTTTTCATGTTTTCCCCAAGTCCTTTTTCCCCTCTACCTTAAGTACGCTGTTTCTTGCACCTACCTTGAAAAGACTTCATTGACCATCAACATTCCCTGAAAGTTCACCAATGTGTCCATATTAACACAATCTCAATGTCCATTCTTACATTTGATACCTAAAATTGAACACTAAATTACAAATTGTGCTTCACTAGAGTAAATTACAGATACACTATTAACTCAAATTTCCATTAGTCTTGGTATCTATGCCATAACACTGACTTATAATGAAATTTTTAGTGCACTAGAAAAAAATTGAGATCTTTAAAAAAAAGAGTATTATTGACTTGTCACATCTTCCCCTACCTGTAATTATACAAATGTTTTGTTTGGTTTAGTTTTAGCACTAATATGTAACTTTACATTCCCAAATGTTTAATTTTATCATATTAGATTTGACTTATTAGCCCTGGCTTATTAACTTTGACTTATCATTTTCTCATCTTGAATTCTTTAGGGTGCTAATTATCCTCTTAATTCTGAATCATTATTTAAACAAACTTGAAAATTTAGATATTATACCATATCTATACTCTTTCTATTGCAGGGAAGAAATAATTTCAAATAACTTGAACCAGTCAATAAAATTATTAGTTTAAGGAAGTATTGTCACTTGACATTAAGAAGATAAGATTCAGGTGGTAATGAATGTAGTTTTCATATATATTAAAGGCACACATATATAAAGGGGAGTAACCGCATTATCTCATAAAACAGAATTTAGGAGAACTCAGCCAAATTATAAAAATGCATAAAATATTCAAAGGTCATTTCTTGTTTTCTGTAAACAAACTAATAAAACTCCTTAGACTTTTAATGCTTTCAGATTCTTTCTCACTTGTGCTACTACGAAGCTCAGAACTCATGGCCATACAATTAATTATTTCTCTGTTGTGTCTCTATTTCTTTTTCATTTTTTTCAGGTAGTGAAGATTGGAGATTGTAATAAACTTATGAATTTCACAAGTTTAGAAAAAGGAGTTAATTGTAAATCCAAGAATTAGAATCCAATCCAGAATCTACCAAAAGTCAAACAGTAAAGGTCAGAGATCTATTGACATGACACTTGATTAAGTCTAGCAGGAGCAGGAATGCATAATCATACATCTACTAATCATGGAAGTTTAATTGGAGGATGAACATTATTTAGACATTATATTAAATTTCATTCCAGTCTCCCTAGGACCATAGATGGTATAGGGGAAAGTATGCAACTAGGAATAAGATGAAATTATAACTTTGACTCTTACTAAATTTCCTTGGTAAATGTCACTTTACAAAAGTTAATGATGTTAATTAAGTGTTCATTGGGCAAATGGAAGTGCTTAGCAACTGAACCCAAAAATATTAGTTCAACAATTCCCTACCTGTCAGCGTTGCCCTAGAGAGATCAAGAAAGTCAGAAAGACAAAGAAATAGAGGAGGAGAGGTACAGGGATTAGGGATAAACTATTGGACAACAAATTGGAAAGAGTTTCTCAATATCTGAGAAGACTCATTTCTGAAATATTTGACCCTACAGATTCACTTCAGTCTATAACAATTTGAGTCAGTCACAATGAAAAAGAACATTAACATTCTTTCTTTGCTAAAATAAAACAGAAACTATAAACAATAAAAAACTCTTATGGCTAAATGAGTACTGAACATTTGATTCAATATCCCAGTCTGTATAAAAGCAGAGTGATGTAAAAAAACGGCCTCTGGATTTGGAGGGAGAACACACGGGTTCAAATCCTGATCTAACTTTTTCTTATCTGTGTGATCTTGGACAGGTCATTTTCTCTTGCTGAGGAAACATTTTGCATATAGAAAATGTGGGAGTTGATTAAATTCAGAGGGTTTCAAAGATCACTTTCATTTCACAATCTATATATGAAACCATTTTTCTATTGGTATCACCTCTATATTATTCCTAACTAGTTCTTCAATCATAAAGGCAAAGTTTTATTAGGAAAATTTTTCTTATGCTGAGATTTTTTTTTAAATCTGTGTTTCTGTAGAGTTTACCTTTTCTGTTTTGGGTTTTCCTTTCTTATTTCACAAAGGATAAACCTATTAACCTGTTCTTTTTTTTTACATATACCCCACAAAATAACAAAGGAATTGTAATGATCAATTGTTTTTATTCAATGTTCAAGAAAACTTCTAGCCCCCTTCCATTTGCTGTCTGAAGAAAACCTTTCTTTCTCATGCTACTCACCCCTTAGTCTGGAATTCGTTCCTCGCCAAATTCTTCCATCTTTTCATCACATGCACTATTCCCCTCTATCTGACTCCTAAGAAGCAATTGCAGAACTATGTTTAGGGTATGAAAAAAGTGTAACCCACAGTTTTCTTTGCACAAAATATACTGATTAGTTTTGGTGAACTGTTTTTTCTTTCTTTTTATCCTTTTAAAACAGATCATTCACTGGTAAGAAAGAAAGATATTTCTAGAAATGAAAATAATATGAGATCAAAAAAAGATAAAACTGCCAAGGTTAGAAAGAAATAAAGCAGGAGTCCATTGTGTGACTCACCAAGACTGATATCTGAAGGATATCTTGTATCTGTCTGTCTTGACATTACTCTTTAACCTCTGAATAGGTGCGAAGAGAGAAATATTACGTTGTCAAAACAACTGAGTGACTTCAGCCTTAAAACTCCTGAACCCTCCCTGGGGTCTATGCTTGGGGAAAGGGAAAATGCCAATGCCTTTATTTTTAATAACTAAATCTCTGAGGGTGGTGATCAACCTTACTGGACTCACCCATTCCAACAGTGCAACTATCAGGTACAATCTGGGTGTATCTGCAATGGAGAATACCATCTGTATCCAGAGAAATAATTGTGGAATTTAAACAAAGACCAAAGACCTTTATTTTTTTTAAAAAAGAGTTATCTCGTTATGTAATTTTGCTATTTCTTATACGTTATTTTTTTTCTTAAGGATATGATTTCTCTCTCATCACATTCAACTTAGTTCATTGTATACCATGGAATCAATGTAAAGACTAACAAACTGCATTCTGTGGGGGATGGGGGAGGGAAGCAAGATTAGGGGAAACATTGTAAAATTCAAAATAAATAAATAAATTTAATTTTAAAAAATCGACTAACTCTCTGACCAATATGGAACCATTGGACCTGACTTGAGGGTTGGAGAATGGTGAAAAAGGACCTACTTCTGATTCAGGAGATCTTAGCTATTCTTCAATTATTGTAAATAATTGATGGGATTCATGGAAGGAGACAACTACTACTTCATATTTTTTTTTCTTTGCTTGGACAAGGGCAAAATAAGGACATAGCAAATAATGTCATGAAAATGTTAGAATTAATATATTTGTTTGAAAATATAACCTCAAAATAATTTGCTCAACAATTTTTAAATTATTAACTTGAAATAGTGCATAAAACAAGCACTGAGCTAGGCAAAAAATGTCAGTTTCACATGTATAATAAAGGATATTTTGCACAAGTTAAATGGGGAGAATCTAGGTGGCACAGTGGATAGAGCACTGGCCCTGGAGTCAGGAGCACCTGAGTTCAAATTTGGCCTCAGACACTTAAAAATTGCCTAGCTGTGTGACCTTGGGAAAGTCACTTAACTCCATTGCCTTAAACAAATATTTTTTTTTCAAAAAATAGTCAAATGAAAGAGGGAATATATATAGTTTATGAATTCTTTAGATAGTCCTTTATATGATATTGTGTTCACTTTCTCAAGTCATAAAACATTATAGGATCACCACAGAGAAATGGATATTTAGTCAAAGGATATTGGCTCATCAATTAAAAAAAATATGTAGATGGATAAATAGTCAATTGAATAGAGCACCAGCCCTGGAATCAGAATTCCACTCTAGCCTCAGATACTTAATAATCGTGTAGTTGTGTGACCTTGGGCAAGTAACTTAACTCTATTGCCTTAAATAAATTAAAAAATTGTCAATAAAATTAGCATCTGAATGCATAAATTCTGGACAGTCGCTTGCAATAGACATTGATAGGCCTGGAATTGAATGATGTTTGTCCTTCATTCTCAAAGAAGACCATGACACCAGAGAATTGATACATGACAAGCATATGAAATGGATTGGAGTGCAAGGGTGCTATGCTAAGTCACCAGTCTCACTTTCTCCTCTAGAGGCATCTGGGTCCAGTGCCCAGATATGAATCAGGAAGACTAGAGATGTTACTAGATGTGAGGCAGTCAGGGCTAAATTTTTTGCCCAAGTTGACATGACTAGTAAGTGACAAATGTCTGAGGTTAGATTCAAATTCCCATTATTCTGACTCCAGGGCCAATGTTGCATCCATAATCAAATAGAGGAAAAAGGATTATACTGTTTTGTTTTGTTGAATATAATTTTTAATGATTATCAACACAAAGAGATATTTTTTATATACAAATGATTATTCTAGACATGGTTCCTGGTTGGGAGTCATGGAACTATTGAGGAACTCCAGTTGTGAGTGATACAAATGACAATAGAGAGACACATCATTTATAGAAATGAAAAAAGCATGAGTACTTGCAATAAACATGCATGAATGACTTACATATTTATGAAATATCAACATTGAGATAATAAGGTCAAATGGAGGCTTCAATTGAAATCACAACTTTAGTCCAAATATAATACAGAGAATATCATATCCAGAAACGACCTGAGAAGTCCAATGTGTAAATAAACAAGAATATTTTTCAAGTTGTTGGGGAGGTACAGTAGATAGAACACTGAACCAAAAGTCAGAACTACCTGAATTCAAGTCTGAACTCAGAGACTTATTAACTATAACAACTAGAAGAAATAACAGCATTTCTCAGTTTCATTTCATTCACATGTAAAATAGGGATAATGATAGAAATTACCTCACAGGCTTATTATAGGATTCAAGTGATAATATTTATAAAATATTTTGCCTATATTAAAGTAATGTGTAAATGTCTATAACTATAATCATCATCATCATCAATGTAATTATATTTTTTGAAATTTTCTGATAGGGAACTCATCATCTCCTACAGATCTTCATTTTTTGAGACTATCAGCATATCTTTTCCCAAGAAATAAAGATATTAGTTATCCTAGGCTTTAGCTATTTCTGAAGCGATAGCCTGGGTTCCTTTTCCCATATTTACTCAGTCCTGAATAACTTTGAGCAGAGAAAAATCTAGTATATGTGGATTGACAAGCATAATAAATATATGCATATTTATATGAATATATATGCATATATATCTGTATTGTATGTGTGTGCACATATATGTGTATAGAATGTGGATGGTTACATGTATATGTTTTGAGTGTGTACACACATATAAGAATACATTTATGTACACATATGCATATTCCACTCAAATTGATTAACAAGAGTAAGCAACAGAATCACAGGTTGACATCAATATGAAATTTACAATTGTTGAGGATTGAAGCCAGACATCGAAAGAAGAGAAGCATTTCACAGTTAAATATGAAGAATGATGGGATATCATAAGATTATTTGCCTCAGGATGAGAAATATTCTTTTGGTAAGGTCAGAGCCATATTTCAGAATTATATACCATTACATAGTGCTATAGAACAAAGAAATTAGCGCAATTGTTTCAAGACATATAATGATGGACATGAAGAATATCTGGATGGGCAGTCCTCAAAGCTGACCTTTCTCAGGCTCAACCAGAAAATGCTTAAAGTTTTGGGAATAATGACCATGCAGGGTCTAAGTACATAAGCAATATAACCAAGAAGTAGAGTTTGAACTGATGGAATTTCACCTCAATCCAGACCAATGTCAGAATAATTTGGTTCATAAATATTGAAGGGAAAACTGTTACTATTATAATTTTTCCATTTTCAAATTGTTTCCATCACATTGTGCAAATCAAAATTTAATCAATGAATTCTCATTCTGTATAGTTCCTGTCTCTATCCTCCCATGAGTTTCAGAAAAGTAGGATTGTTATGTAAGTAATGCAACTGATCCCAGTATCATTTAGAGCTGGAACTAAAAGAATTCTCAGGCTTTTTTAGGTCACCATCTACAGTAGGCTATTCTTTATGTTAACACAGTTGACAAAAATTACACTGAGTTTATTCTTTATTGAGTATTTAAAAAAAAAAAAACACAAATGGGGGCAGCTAGGTGACACAGTGGATAGAGCACCAGTCCTGGAGTCAGGAGGACCGGGGTTCAAATCCGACCTCGTACAATTAATAATTACCTAACTATCTGACCTTGGGCAATTCATTCATCTCCATTGCCATAAATAAATAAAATAAACCCACAAATATTTGATCTAGAGGAAAGAATTTTTCCTTACAGAATTACTCTCCAACTAGGTTTCTCTCATAGATGTGTTAAGAACATAAACAATTACATGACAATTATAACAAAGATAACTATTATGATCCTTGAACCAGAGCAATAGCAAGACAAAATATAAAGAAGATAAGTTTGTCAAAGGGAAATTTGCCACTGTTTTTCAATTTAGCCAACATTTATTGAATTGCCTATATACCATTCTGCATAACTTGTGATTCAGAGACATCCATAAAACTTCTTCAAGATTGCTTTCTTCTCCTGGACCAATGCAATAAAAATGTGGAGAAGTGAATACAAAATAGGCAAACAAAGCAAATAGCTGATGCTTTGGCAGTATGTTACAATCTTATTCATCTTCTAAAGTCTTTCATCAATAGGACCCAGCTGTATGCTGTGTACCATTCACCTGGGAATTCTTCCCTCCCTGAATTTAATGACCCCTGGACTCTGGAAGTTATTCTTCAGTTAAGAAATGAGCCCGTACTGTACTCCCACTTTCTGGCTATTCATATTTGTTACAATATTGTGTTACTCTTAATTATTCAAAGTTCACTTAATGTGAATAATTATAATAAACATTTTACCAAAGTAATAAAAACTGTAAAACAAAAGAATTAATGAATCAGGCTTAATTTTTATTCACCAAATCAATATTTCCCCAATTCAATCTAATATATATGAACATCTCCCCACCCTTTCTAAAAAAGGATACAAGAAGAATATAGATAGAATAATAGCATACTCATTTGCCAAGTTATCATAAAGAATAAGATATGTACATACTATGGAGTCACTTAGGCAAATAGGTGGCAAAGTGGGTAGAACATTGGCCCTGAAATCAGAAGGACTTGCATTCAAATCCAGTCTTAGACACTTATAAACTGGGTAACCTTGGACACATCTTGATTGCACCCTATCTAGGGTCATCTCCAGTCACCCTGATTCCCTTTTGCTCATTGCACCCAGATAATTCTGGAGGAGAAAGTGAGTATGTTGATTCTACACAGCACCACCCTAACTCATAGCCTATTCATGTGCATGTCTTGGAATCATCTCCCTTATATCATGATCATCTTTGAGAATGGGAGTCATTTAGCTTTATCATAGGACTTAAGACTGTTCTTATCCATTTTGAATATTTTTTGATTGTTACTGCAACCAAATTGCCTTTTGAACTTTATCATTCCTTGATCCTGGATCATTAGACTATAATAGACTGCTCTCAAGGAGAGCAGGGGCTATCTTTCTTCTTATTTATATCCCCAGTCCTTAGAATAGCAATTGATTTATAAGTAGGTGTTTAAGAAATGTTTGTTGAATTTAATGGAATTAGTTTGGATAAGGCTAACTCACAAATAGACTGCATAGTCACCATGGTCTCATTACACACACATATGTACTCACACATAATTAAAAGCAGCAAAGGCAATTGGATGGATTTATGCCTTCCAAACTCTGCTGGTGTTCTTCTAGTCTGGTTCCATACAAATGTTTCTTCAAAAGTCTTTACCTTTTACAAATAAGCGTGTCTTGTCAACTACTTTTGACTGCTTTTCACTTCATATTGAGAACCAAGAAAATGAAATTGATTTTAGAGCATAAATGTACTTTTTGTTAACAGTTTCCGTTAGAGTTCTCCAATTTATCAGTTCTAAAGTCTTTTCTCCCTTTTTTGCTTTATTTTTCCACTTATATTTAAAGATACTTTTCAACATTCATTTTTTGTAGATTATATTACACATTTTTCTCCCTTCCTTCCCTCTGCTTTCCTCTTGATAAGCAGAAAAATGATATAGGTTGTACATAATAATCATTTTTTAACATATTTCTCCCTTATTCATATTATAAAAGAAGAATCAAGCAATAGGGAGAAATCAGGAGGCAAAAACCTTAACATAAATTTAATAAATGAAAATATTATACTTTGGTCTACATTCAAACTCTATAGTTATTTCTCTAGTTATGGATGGATGGTATTTTCCATGACAAATCTTTCAGAATTGTTTTTATCATTTTGCTACTAGAAGAACTAAGTCTATCATAGCTGATCATCACACAGTGTTGTTGTTAATGTGTACAATGTTTTCCTTGATCTAATTCCTTCGCTCAGCATCAGTTCAAGAAGCCTATCTGTTTATGATTTCTTAAAAGTACTCCTTCTCATTCATATACCACAGTTTGTTCAGCCATTCCCAATTGATGGTCATCCCCACAATATCCAATTGTTTGCCACTACGAAAAAGAGCTGTTATAAATATTTTTGTACATGTGGGTCTTTTCCACTTTTTAATGATCTCTTTGGAATATACACCTAGTAATGATATTGCTGGAACAAAGGGTATACACACAGTTTTATTGTCCTTTGGCAATAGCTCCAAATTGCTCTTCAGAATGGTTTTTTAAGGTTATACCTACAACAAGAATTTTCTAACATCCCCACAATATTAATCATTTTCCTTTTTTGTCATATTGGTCAATCTGATAAGTGAGAAGTAGTGTCTCAGATTTGTTTAATTAATATTTATCTCACCAAAAAGGGTTTAGATATTTTTATATGGCTATAAAAAGCTTTAATTTCTTCATCTTAAAACTGTTCATACCCTTTGACTATTTATCAATTGGGAAATAAGTTATATTCTTATAAATTTGACTTAGTCCTCTATATAAGTTAGAAATGAGTCCTTTGTCAGAAACACTAACTATAAAAATTGTTTTCTAGCATTCTGCATTCTGTCTAATCTTGCCTGCACTGTTTTTTTTTGTGCAAAGACTTTTGTTTTTAATTTGAAGTAATCAAAATTATCCATTTTGCAGCTTATAATATTCTCTATCTCTAGTTGGGTCATAAATTCGTCCCCTCGGCATAAATCTGAAAGAGAAGGTATTACTTGTTTGCCTTATTGGCCTATGGCCTCACCCTTTGTATTTAAATTATGTACCCATTTCAACCTTATTTTCACATAGAGTATGAGATGTTAATCTATGCTATACTATTCTCTAGTTTTCTCACTTGTTTTTGTCAAATAGTGATTTCCTGAAATCTTTTAAAATGTTGAAATTTTCCTTTTAATCTTCTACTTTTTAATTTTTATTCTTTTGAATTTTTGTTATTAATTAATTTTCAAGTACTGTAAATTGAGTCCTCAGATCATTGACACTCATTTATCTATTTTGTTAATAAGCATTTTCATAGCTATGCATCTTTCTACTTAACCTAAAAGTTTTGGTTCATAATAATATCTTTCTCAATAGTTTAACATAAATAGTTATTATCTTTATGATTTAGTTTTGACCCAAACACTCTTTGAGATGTCAGTTAGTTTTTTTAGGTCTTTATCTTGTGCTCATTTCCTTTCTTTTTAATTTTATTGTGTCATAATAGACAAAAGATATGATTTATTTAATTTCACTTTAAAATTTTTTATTTCAATTACTAATATGTGTTTCATTTTTGTAAAAGTGTTATCAGTTGCTGAGAAATAAGTGCATTTTTTTCTTTTTTTAAAGGATTTTGCCAGGCAATGGGGTTAAGTGGCTTGCCCAAGGCCATACACTTAGGTAATTATTAAGTGTCTGAGGTCGGATTTGAACTCAGGTACTCCTGACTCCAAGGCCGGTGCTCTATCCACTACACCACCTAGCCGCCCAAAATAAGTGCATTTTCGATATTCCATTTCAATCATAAACTCATATGTGCTAACATTCATTGCATTGATTGCATTGTCTCAGTTGATTAAAGGACCCTAAATGAAAAAAAAAACTAATTTCCTAAATGTTTATATAGAGAAAACAAATAGGAATAAAGAATATCTCTTGTTCTTATCTCAGTAGACTTTAACTTTAAAATTCTACTTTATAAATACCAGACAAATCAATAATGAACTTTAAATTAAATAGGAAAGAATTGATCACGTTTGGAATAATTTCTTGGAAGGATTTTGTAGAAAGTATCTATTCACGTCTTGGTAAGATAAGACAATTTCTGTAATCCCGTTTGTTTATGATGTTCTTCTATTGAAATTTTATTTACTTCCATTTATTATTTCAGATTTTCAAAATCTTTGTAGGTTCTGATATATAATATATTCATTATCACTTCTGGCATTATGTCACATTTAAAAAAAATATGTCACCTAAAGTCGTAGACTAGGTCCTGGCAAAAATGTTCAATAGAATATGTGCAATTGCACAACCTTTTGACACTTTTTCCAGAGACCTCCCTTTTTGGCATTAATTATTGCACTTTTAGTCCTTTGGGCCCACAAATGTCAATTCCAACTAAATATTTACATTCCATAGGGTTGGATTGAGAGGAATTCTGTTTAAACTAAATTTATATAACATTTTAACCTCTCTGAGCTTTAGTTTCTTCATCTGCTAATGGATTAAATTATTGCTGATGTCACCTTCCAGTTCTAAATCTATAAATCTATGACATTCTAAACAATTGTATTCTAAACAGATATTTGGACAATATATTTTTTCTCTTCATAAAGGCATAAAAGCATAAATATAAACTCTATACCTGAAATATTTCAAAAAGACCAAGACATTAAATATCACATTGTTTTCTATTGTATCATGTTAAAAGGAT